>NC_044001.1:22276938-22489438 GCF_902150065.1 Myripristis murdjan | reverse complement strand
TTCTGATTCAGGCATAAAGTTGCTAGTTTGTTCCATTTTTTATTTGGTCTGGCCAGGCTTCATATGGCCCAGTGTTAAGCAACTCAAAATTTGTAAACAAATGACATGCAGCTGAACAGGTCATTCATCTACTGGACAGAAATTTTATGAAGGAAACTTTAGTTGCTGACAATTGCATATTCCATAAAACAGCGATATAATGGAGCGACAGCAACGTAATAAGGTAGTTCTTTGTATTTTTTTGCATTTCCACAAGCATTCATGAGATGCTGCTTCAAGCCCATATTTCAAGAAGTGCTGTCACCTCATTGTTACACCACAAGTTTTGGCAGTACCAGCAGCTCCACCTGGCTAGCATTCACTTTCAACCTGCAGTGCATTGCATTTAAGTTTATTTGCCTTAGATCAATTCAATTACATTTTCTGTAAGAAAGCATACTGTGGTTAGCTTGGGACTGGACCACGTACCAACTTTTCAAGCAGACCACACTTCACTTGTCTGCAACAGAGTTCAAATGCATAGTCTCATCTCTCCAAATGAACTGAACTAACATTTAGTTTACAAACTACAGTTTGATTAAAACACACCAAACAGAATAGGTGTGAAAGCCCCTTTAGCCAGGAGATATGCTGTAGGATTACTGGGCTACTTAACAACATATTTGCTGATACCAAGAATCCGAGTAGCTATACTGATTTGAAGCTTTGTGTGACCAAGGTCAGTCAAACTGATCATTTAGTGCGAGGGATTTACAGAGTCCGCCAATGGACTTGCAGACTGGTCTGTGAATTAGTGCCCAGATAATCTCCAAACACGTCTGATATTTATGACCTGACATCTGGGTCTTGAACAAGTCCTGTGTGAGTATGGGGAAAGAGAGATTCAATCCAAGAGTGGAGACAATAACAGCCAGAGAACTGGGCTAACAGAGAGGTGAGGCAGACTGAGAGCAACAACTCTAGTTTTTGCTCTTTATTGCTGTTTTGATTGGATTCACTTTGGATCACGCCAAGTTCCTGTGAGATTAGTAACCCTGACGTCAGTGACATATCATGAGTCACCAGGACAATCTCAGTTGTGTTGTTAAGTGTTGCCTGGTGTTGTCTGGTGTGTGTGCGTTTGCGGCTGAGAAACAAGAAAAATCTGTCAAAAAATTCACAAGGTCAACTGGCGTGTCTCTAGAAATACTACAGTGCTGGAAAAACAGCAAAGGAGCACAGGAAGCACGATTCAGCAAAAGAAGAAGTAAATGTGAAATACAAGAAGCTGACAATAAAGAGTATGTTAATAACTACCTGTTTGTTTTCTGAACTGCACTCCAACCATACATAAATTCAAGACCTGGGAGAAAAACCACTGTGGTACTCACCTTGTACGATGATATAAGCTGTAGCATGGATGGTGTCCACGTTATTGGAGGCAAAACAGGTATACTGGCCCCCATCAGCCTGCACTACATTCTGGATGTACAACCCTCCAGAGGGGGTGATGTTGATGCGGGCATCGTTGGGCAGGGGTGTCCGATCCCCCTTTGTCCATGACACCCTGGGCTGGGGTTGGCCTGTGGCGCTGCACTCCAGGGTCACACTTTCCCCCACCAGTACCTCAGTGTTCTGGGGCTGGATCACAAAACTGGGCCGTGCTGGAGACAGTGTGGGTGCAGGGAGAGATGAGGACAATGAGGGCAGGGAAAAACATGGGAAAGGGATTTGATTAATTAGGTAAGAGGTGAGAACATGGTTTGAGAGAAAAATTCTTTTCATCTGGATCTCTTGTTTGATTAATGGTAAGGCACTGGAAACCTTGGAACAACCTAAATGTAAGCAAAATGTTCAAAGGAAGGCTGCTGAGAAATTCATTTCAAAGGTTAGTTCATGCACAGTGCTTCAAAGATCATCTTTGTATTTATATATCAATGCCAGTAATGACACTCTGACTACTGTGTAAAACAACTTCAGATGTGTATCACAAACATGGGTGAGCCCTGTCCAAATTTGGTCAGTGATTACAGTTTAATTAGGAGAAATATGTACACAGTGAGGGGCCACACGTTTATAATCACACAGCGGTGACCTGGAGTTCACAATCACATAGAGGCAGGAAATGTAGAACATCTGCTTTCAGAGACTGTTCCTTAACGAGGGGTCGCGCCTTAGGCCATCAGTCACCAAGGCAACAACCCCGGGGTCATCTGGTGACAACCATGCTAATCTCCCATGGCGACAGCTATTGGCATGACAACTGATGGATGTGTACATTCTGTATGTGTGCGTATAAGTATGTGTACCTATAAGGCACAGAGAAAGACAAAGAAAAAAGAAGCAGATACAAGGGACAGAATGTATGTTTGTGTGTGTGTGTGTGTGTGTGTGTGTGTGTGTGTGGAAGGAGTGGTAATTTTCCCATGACAGCCAGTATGCTCTGCTCACAGCTCAGTGGGATAACCCAGTTATTCAACCTGCTGCATTTTGAAGGTAACCTCAGGGCTGACACTGAATGGTGCATCTTGCTCTGCAGCTACCTTTCTTAACAAGAACAGTGATTGAATGCTCCTCCAAACTGCTAATAAACACTATTGTGTCGGATAATCTTGCACCCAAAAAGGTATAAATCCTAAAGGAGCAGTGGTTCTTATCCCTGTGATTTGTAAGCCTCTCTGACGTGACTAAAGGGAAAAACCTGCCACCTACGCCTCATTTTACCACAACAGATTACCTCAACTGTGTCTTCAGTCATTTTGAGAACTAGCCACACTAACACCCAGTCAATCCCTTAGGGCACCCTCATCCTGCTCCTATCCTATTAACCAGGCAACTTCTAAGTCAAAACTTTTAATTTCATAAGGTTTTAAAAGTTTCATTTCTCAGAAATATGTTAATATAACTGTAGTAGATGACACACTCTGCAGGCATAAATTCCCACTTTGTAGTGGCTGATGAGGTGGAGATCACAGACATCTGTGGACGTGGAGGTGAAAGAAGTCTTTACATAGCTGTAGGGCTGGGTTGGGTCGCCAGCCAAAACGCCACTATATGTTTGTCTAGAAATTGTTGAATAGTTCCCTGTGGTTGTCAAATGGCATTTTTGCTTGAGATGGCTATCCTTTGTTTGGTGAAGGCCCGCACCACACTCACCCAATCAGCATTTAAATTGTTTCTCCAATGCCCTACAACATTATCTGATTGGTCACAGCAAATCCATAGAATCAGTTAACAGAAATGGGACACTGCTCTCATTTGTGGCCTCAATTTGGTAAAACAAGTGTAGCTTTAGATAAAAATCTTATGTGTGCAGCTTTAAACATAGCAGTTGATACTTTATCTGTGGTCAGCAGAAGGTGGGATATAAAATGGAGCTACTTACAGGGGGCTCCAAAATATCGAAGTGTGACCTGTGATGTCTTGACCTCCCCGGCCACGTTCTTGGCCATACACTGGTACACTCCCTGGTCTGTCTCTCTGGTGTCCTGGATCATCAGTGTTCCGTCCTCCAGCAAGTTCAGACGACTGTCATCACGCATATTCAGAGCATTGCTGGAGAAGGAGACAGAGATACACAAATCTGTATCAAGAGCAGCTTCAACAACGTAGACAACACATATGTATACAGTTTCTAAAACATCCAGAAATGACTAGGAAATCTTTCACTGATAGTTGCATTTCCATGGAAAGTTTTTCCTCTGCAAATAGTGATGACAGAGCTCATTAGTGACTTTTGTTTATCCATATTAAATGTCAACAAGTCATGAGACCCAAATACACAAATTAAGTCCCACTTTTAACTAGATCCAACTAAACAAATGTTCAAAAGATTAACAAAAACGTCTGAGCTCTTTCATTCCCAAAATGGTCAGAGTGGTGTATGTCTTACTTGTTCCTGAGCCATATGATCTGTGGTTTAGGGTTGCCTTCGGCCCTACAGGTGAAGTAGACAGTGTTCCCTGATGTTACGTCGACATCCTGGGGCTCCGAAGTGATCCTGGGTACCTCTGGAGATAAAGGAGAAATCGGAGGAAAACAGAATTAGGTTGTTCAGGACAAGAAGAACATATACACAGACATGACAGTTAAGAGATGTTTTGCTTCACTGACTTTTAATTATAAGTGTGCTGATCAAAGGGTAAGCCAATGAAAATGAAATGTCAAGTGACTTTTCCATTTTCATTTCAATATGGTAAGATAATGTTTCTGCTAGCATGTGAAAATGTGTATGTGGGAAATTATAATGCTGTATTGGCATTAGGCTACATTTTCACTGTCAAGTTTAACTGACAATTTTAATACAGGTCACTGAACACATGAAAAAAGGTTGTGCAGAAAGGTGACTAAGTTCAATACAAGAGAGGGTTATAAGGGATCTGAGGAAAAGCTATTGAACCTGATGGATGGAGGCGTGTCCTCTTTCATTCGCAATGTAAAATTGTAACACAGGTCAAAACAAGCCCTTATGAGTTGCGTCTGACATAAAAATGTATGTAACTACCAGGTAAAAGGGCAACAAACCAATGACAAGACTTGAATTTGACCTCTATCTACATGAGTGATTATCTGTTCATATTTATTTGTTCAAGAAGCAAGAAGTCTACCTGAAGTCAAAACACAGGAAAAAAGACAATTCCCGATTAGTTTTTGAACACAGCAAACTACAGTCAGAGTTATGAACTGCGGAGCACATATGCAAGACTTGGGCCCCCTAAATGAGGCCAATTTAGTGGTCTCTTGGGTTAAGACAGGAGAGAGTCCCAGCAAACAAAACAGTGAGGAAATCGTTAAAAGTGCTCAGGGTGTAAGACACTGACCTGATCGAGCTGGAACATGGGTGGGTGGTGAACTATAGGCCATTCGTTGTAATTTTTGGCCGCACATCTTACTAACGCTTACGTGAGAGTGAATATACACAGGAACAGGACCACAAACTCACTATACACACATTAAACTAACCCCTGCCCCGCCCTGAGAAAGACAAGCTCCTGCAGTTGCTTGCCAACCTGCTGTGCACTCTGTCTCTACGGCCCCAACCCTGCACATAGTGTACATGTGGTAGACATATTTCAGTAGAGACTGTACAAGTAGTCTTTCAAGCAGTTCTCTACTAACGTACAAACCATGCACATGGGACGGGCCATGAATCTAACACCATGTGCCAACAGCTCAACCAAACTGAACTGATAAAACGCTTCAGCACAGCAAACCCATCTCTCTTCTTACCACCACATTAGCACTGGGGGCGGTAATTGCAGTGGGTTGGAAACCCCGTTTGTGGTAACCCAACCTCCTCGTGGCCCAATCAGCCCAGCCCCATGAGATGCCACTTGTGCAGGGAGGTGGCATTTCATGTCAAAGAGGGCTGCTGTTTTGACAGCTGCACAGCCCACCGCACATTGTTCCGCCCCGTTTATAGGGGGAAAGGGGGAGAAAACTGAGAGCGGGAAGCAAGGAGGGAGGTGTGGAATGGCTTCCACCATGTTTTTAAACAGACACTCTTCCCCTGGTGTCTTGCTATGCAGACAGACACAGGGGAGGGGGATACATTGAGCAAGAATGGGCAAGTCAGGGCTGTCAAATTAGCTGCTGAGGTTTAAGTGTGGTTGGGTTGCACTGAGCTGCCAACTACATACAGCCTGCCTGCTTGCCTGCCTGCCTGGCTTCCCTTTGCTTCCAGCGGGAACGAAGGGAAACAGAGAACTAAGGTGGATGGATTTAGGCAGTGATTTCCATACTATAAGCAGTGGTGGGCACTCCATGGCCAGGACCGCCTACCACTAAATCCAGGCATTTAGTGCACAGTACCATAAAATTATTTTACAATATTGGCATAAAACTTATATCGTGCAAATCTAGGGGTGCTGTCCTGTCCTGTAAAATAGTGAATTACACTGTAATTGGAAGGTTATACCATGTCCAGGCTGTAAGCGTGACGTCAGCGTTGCGCTAACAAGACAAAATTGCTCATATAGACTGAGGTGACTGTCTATACTGATTCCACATGCATTTCAAAGAGTAAATTGAGCAGCAAAGGAGAAGCCAAACTTTCTGGCAGTGCAGAGTTCTCAAAGTCAGCCAAATCCAAACAGGACTCATCAGATCCCATTAGAACCGGTTCAGGTACTTTAAAAACATCCTAAAGTTGTTTTAGCCTGTACCACTATCTTTGTACACTTGAAACACCCAAAAGAAATAACACATACTGTGGGCCCCCCACATCAGTCCCCCCATGCACACATGCTAACACAGACATACGCACACAGTAGTCTCATTCTTAAAAGAACTGAGAAGATAACAGGACTGGTGGTCTGATAGTGGAGACATTGGAGGCAAATTCAATGTGTCCTGACTCAGATGTTACCCAGACCAGAGACACAGCTGGTGGGATATAAATGATCAAACAGCTGGGTGTTTGCAGACCACAGACACACACAGAGGATACACCTGTGTGTGCGTGTGTGTCTTTGTATCTGTGTGTGAGAGACAGTGACTAAGCACACCCGCTCAAGTTTGTGTGCACTGAGTCTTTTTTTAGTAAGAAGTGTGTATACAGTACAGGCCAAAAGTTTGGACACACCTTCTCATTCAATGCGTTTTCTTTATTTTCATGACTATTTACATTGTAGATTCTCACTGAAGGCATCAAAACTATGAATGAACACATGTGGAGTTATGTACTTAACAAAAAAAGGTGAAATAACTGAAAACATGTTTTATATTCTAGTTTCTTCAAAACAGTCACCCTTTGCTCTGATTACTGCTTTGCACACTCTTGGCATTCTCTCGATGAGCTTCAAGAGGTAGTTTAGCACTTGTTGGCCCCTTTTCCTTCACTCTGCGGTCCAGCTCACCCCAAACCATCTCGATTGGGTTCAGGTCCGGTGACTGTGGAGGCCAGGTCATCTGCCGCAGCACTCCATCACTCTCCTTCTTGGTCAAATAGCCCTTACACAGCCTGGAGGTGTGTTTGGGCTCATTGTCCTGTTGAAAAATAAATGATGGTCCAACTAAACGCAAACCAGATGGGATGGCATGTCGCTGCAGGATGCTGTGGTAGCCATGCTGGTTCAGTGTGCCTTCAATTTTGAATAAATCCCCAACAGTGTCACCAGCAAAACACCCCCACACCATCACACCTCCTCCTCCATGCTTCACAGTGGGAACCAGGCATGTAGAATCCATCCGTTCACCTTTTCTGCGTCTCACAAAGACAGGGCGGTTGGAACCAAAGAGCTCAAATTTGGACTCATCAGACCAAAGCACAGATTTCCACTGGTCTAATGTCCATTCCTTGTGTTTCTTGGCCCAAACAAATCTCTTCTGCTTGTTGCCTCTCCTTAGCAGTGGTTTCCTAGCAGCTGTTTGACCATGAAGGCCTGATTCGCGCAGTCTCCTCTTAACAGTTGTTCTAGAGATGGGTCTGCTGCTAGAACTCTGTGTGGCATTTATCTGGTCTCTGATCTGAGCTGCTGTTAACTTGCGATTTCTGAGGCTGGTGACTCGGATGAACTTGTCCTCAGAAGCAGAGGTGACTCTTGGTCTTCCTTTCCTGGGTCGGTCCTCATGTGTGCCAGTTTTGTTGTAGCGCTTGATGGTTTTTGCGACTCCACTTGGGGACACATTTAAAGTTTTTACAATTTTCCGGACTGACTGGCTTTCATTTCTTAAAGTAATGATGGCCACTCGTTTTTCTTTAGTTAGCTGATTGGTTCTTGCCATAATATGAATTTTAACAGTTGTCCAATAGGGCTGTTGGCTGTGAGGTAACCTGACTTCTGCACAACACAACTGATGGTCCCAACCCCATTGATAAAGCAAGAAATTCCACTAATTAACCCTGATAAGGCACACCTGTGAAGTGAAAACCATTTCAGGTGACTACCTCTTGAAGCTCATCGAGAGAATGCCAAGAGTGTGCAAAGCAGTAATCAGAGCAAAGGGTGGCTATTTTGAAAAAACTAGAATATAAAACATGTTTTCAGTTATTTCACCTTTTCTTGTTAAGTACATAACTCCACATGTGTTCATTCATAGTTTTGATGCCTTCAGTGAGAATCTACAATGTAAATAGTCATGAAAATAAAGAAAACGCATTGAATGAGAAGGTGTGTCCAAACTTTTGGCCTGTACTGTATATGTACCTGGCAACTGACAACTGAACCTTTTTGTATGAGGGAAAACCCCGTGTGCACGTTGCTACATGACCACGCTCACACACAAGCATCTTCCTCAGGATTTCTAATGTGGCTGTAATCCAAAAACTCCTTGAATTTTGTATAATTAAGTCAAAGGGCTTCCATTACCCACAAACTGTATTCCAACCTAGTTTCATGATGCTGATAGACATACATACATGTCTAAAGAAGTGACCAATCTAGTTTCCACTAGAGCTGGGCTTGATGTGGAAAGCAGCAACACAACAGAAGGAAATCAAGTTCTGGTATACCATTCTGGAATCTCCATGTGCAATGGTCAATTTGTAAAATTCCTTGATATTGCTTGACTTCCTCTGACAAATTTCTCATTCCATGGTTTTTCCCACTTAGACTACCCCAAATTCCATGACCAGCTTCAACCATACCACAGTTGAGCTCCTCAGCAGTCAGTGTTGCCACCGATCGGCCCTGCAGGCGGCTGGGATAGTCACAGGTGGCAGCGGCCTGGGCATTGCCCGACTCGGCATACTGCTTCAGCAGGTCAGCCAGCCACAGCAGCTCACAGTCACAGTTTAACGCGTTGGAGTCCAGTCGCCTGAACACACATACACACAGCACACACAAAAACAAACACAGACAAAGATAATGAAATGATTTATCATCTCGCTGCCATATTAGGCATTTACTCTAATATTTATAAGATGTGCATGCAGCAGTGTTGTGTAAAGCCTCTCTGGCGGCCTCCCCGGTATGAACTGAAACTGGCCCAGCATGGCCAGGCCCAGCCCGGCTCAGTCCAAACAGGACTCACCAGAGCCATGCTGGAAAACTCTCGCTTCCTGCTGTGGGAAACCGTCTCTCTGCTTGGCCTCATCTTTTGGTTACTGAGCCAGCTGTTCATTCTACCACAATGTATCCATTATCCATGACATCCCTTTGAGAATATTTCACTGGTAATGTTTTAGCTTGGTGAGGTTCCTTAGGCATTTCTGAAGTTGAATCACTGTTTGCCTGCCTGTAAATGCCAAAATGATCATTCATTTTTCATAATGTTTATAGAAAACTCATCAACAAAAAATTGCACTATGTTGGCACAAAATCCAATGCCCCATATTTCCGTCACTACATATTTATATATTATTGTACACTTCAAATAATATTATCTTATATATCAAGTAATTCTACAGATCTTCCAACACTGAATGCCTTAATCAGAGTGAATTTAAGGTTAGTCTGCTAGAGTGTATCTCTTTTTAAGCATGCTGGCCTGTGATCTAACAAATCCTGGAAGCCATCATTTATAAGTGAGACAGGAGTGGGAGAAAACAATGGGGCAAGGCCAAACCACTGATTGTTCTTCACTGTCTGTTGGCTGCATGAAGACAGAGCCCAAAGCTGAGCCTGCCTTGTATTAGAGATTGCTGGTTATATGTTGTCAGGCCCAGAATTATGATATTTCAGCTTACAAGAAGGCAAAATTAAGCATCTCTTTTGCAAGATGGACCACAGAATTATTACTTTTCTTTGCTTTTCTCACCATACCCTATGCAGCCCTACCGATTTTGCACTTCAGCTGAGTCAGAGACAGCAAGTTGGGATATAATGGTAAGGCGTGGGCTGATGGCCTCATGATAGAAATGCTCTTACAGTCAAAGAAGTGTGAGAATGGAGCAGTGTGATTGTGCAGCATTAAACAAACAGGCCCCATTTGACACTGAATGTCATGGGTGTAAACAACAGAGATGGTTATGGACACGCATTCTCACACAACAGCCCCAGCTGTTTGCTCCTTCACTAGCGATTAGGGAACTTTCCCACTTACAGTCGCTTCATGGACTGAAGATGTGAGAAGGTTCCCGGGACAAGATGGGTGATTCTGTTGTTGTGCAAAAACCTGCAGCGGTAGACAAAGAGGGAGAAAAAGGAAATAGAGGGAGTGAGGGAGAGAAAGAGAGAGATGATCAGTATTCACTAAAATTGGGTTCATTAAAGCTGAATACTGTGAGAATTTAGTTCCATGAGTCATTGCCATGCCTATCAAAGTAAACAAACATGAATACTGAAACATAATCCTGTATATTTTGTGATCATGTATATAAAGTTAGATGGCTAAGCTAATAATAGTGGATATTTTGAGCAATATTTTAGAATGTGCCCTTTGATAGTATCATGTTCCATTTTCCATATGGGACAAGAAATATGATCGTGTTCCCAGACATGCTATGAATGCTCAACCTGATGACCCTTGAAACTACTCCTGAATTCTTTTGCTGAAAGTAGACGTCAAACAAATAGTATTGTTTATGGAAGGATCCGCCCAAAAATATCTACCCAGAAATGTTCAGTTTTATTCAAAGTAGCCATAAATCAAAAACAGCTGTAATGCATTCTTCTTCTTCTATCTCTATCTGCGGGAAACTGATCTGCAGACAAACTCTTGGCGGGCCACCTCACTCAAGTGACTGCTTTGACCGTGGCCATGGAGATATTCCCTAACAAGTAATCCAGAGAGTGTGCACCTGGGAATCCCCCCCGTTTCCCTGTTTGTTTGCAGGTGTCCCTCCTTCTCCTCATCATCTCAAGGGAATAGGGAGTATGGATAGAGTGGGATTCCAGACAATGTCCCGTAAACAGGGATAATGACACAGGAATTTAACAGGGCTAACTCTCAACACTCTGACATCTGGTTTGGAGTGTGAAAAGCAGAGGCGATGTTACGTCTGCACATTGACTGGATAATTTATGTCCAGTGGGTTCACAGGCAGATTTGTGGAATAACAGATTATGGATAAATGGATTACAACAATTTGAGAACAATAAAACGGTGGCTGTATTCCATTAGTTACTACAAACAGTGACAAGATTACATTTTTTGTGAGACAAATAAATAGTTGATTGACTGTTTTTATTACACAGATGTGTAAAGGGGAATAAAGAAATTTTGATGAGATTATGGTGAGATTATGGAAAGCATCATTCTACGCAACTTGTTAAGCATTACTGTGGTAATGGACAACCAATCGACCAAAATCAATTTTAAGTCATAATTTCATTTTAGCATAATATTCTGTGGATTTTGAGGCAAAACTAAGTAAATATATTCTGATGTTACTGAATGGGAGTGTCCCAATACAATACTGTTCAATATATTTGAAGCAGGTAATTAATAATGCGAAAAGAACAGTGTTCCTATCCCTGGTTGCAATTAGCTCAAGTCAGTGTTTAATGAGGCCAGTATGTGCTCTCAATCCTCAATCCAAGAGTGTTGACTTGAATTTGATGTGACCTCATTCAGTTCCCCTCGATTCTCTGACTGATTGTCCCAATGTGATCTTGTTTGGATGGCCCTGGCAGTCAAATTATAAAAACAAGACAAAGACAAGGAGAATTTTTCCCAATACATTTCCTGACAAAAATTTATACAGCAACTGAACTCAAGTTGTCTATTCTAAGGGAAAATATTACTTATAAGCATGCATATTTAGGGTTCTGTTTTTGTGTGAATCAGTGGCACATGGCATACAGCACAGTGCACGCTGACTGATACTTGGTAATTTGGTAAACCTATCGAATTGGGAGAGTGTTAGGATTAGGATCAGTAGAAGCTGTAGTGGCCGTTGTCAACATGACCAATCAAATCACCTCAACTCCTTGCTGCACAATGATGCTCTGGTAATTTATTGATGTATGGAGTATATCTGCCACAAATAGCTCATGCTGACAATTCCATTCTGGATGACAATCATTTACACCATGGCCATGCGAATATAGATAGAATTAATTAAAATGTAGACGGTGGTAGACGATTTGTTTGCCAACAAATCGTCTACCAAAAGCACGGGTAAACTTTTAAACAGAAACTGTTCACGCATGTGTTCATCTTGATTGGTAATGAAACAAAAATAGCACTGTGCCTTAGGAATATACTGTTTCCACAGCACATGAAACGTGTTAAGAGTTAGTCAGCTGTTCTGATTTAGAGAAAGTTACATTCTCAAAGGTCTTTTGCAAATCATTCTAATGTCACGACAACCTGCCTGATGTGACAAGAACATCATCGTCTGGTTTCTATAAGATGTCCTGGTTTGTAAAGGCTTAATCTACCTGGCTGCAGCACATCAACACATTTTAATTTTGAAAAATGCTAGCTGCATTTGGGAGAGTTTACATAAAGATCAGCAAAACCATTCTGATCTGTGTACGTAAAGGGCAAGTTTTATCAACAAGTGTAGGCCTATTGGGTGAAATGCAACAGATCATGAACTTACAGTCGCTCCAGCTTTGGAAGGTGAGTGAACGATTCAGGTTCCAATGACTCAATGTTGTTGAAGTGCAGATACCTGGAGGAGGACAAAGAATTGACACAGCACGGTAAAACTAGATTAGAGTGCCCAATCCAACTAAATGCAGTTTCAGTTTCCCAGTAGCTTATGTGCAAGAAATGAACACTAAACAACGGGTTGATGAGACTACTGAAGAACGCTCCAACCTAAGACCGGTTCACTTGCCCATGCATGGCACATACATCGCGTGATTGCAGATCTTTAGAAAGGGTGATATTTAGCTGAAACTAAGTGCAGACAGGCCAGGTAGAATATGCAGGCATCCATCCTACACAGTTGATATACATGGTCTGAAACTCTATGGGCAAAAGATAACTTTAAAATGAAAGTGCACACCAGGGAAAAGCACGTACACTTGTGGAATGCAAACAGAATTTATGCCCCCAAAACCCTTTGAGCTGAGAAAACATAAATCAGACCATATGCCAACAAATAAAAGCTTAGGGAAATGAAATCCAACTGATGGCTATATGGTAACTGTAAGAGTTCAGTTGGGTATGTTCTAGTTTAGACAGGGAAAGCAACATTCAAAGCAGCTGCAGCAGCAAAAAAGACACAGAAGGCTTAAGCAAAACATAGATCCACAACTGCAAAAACCCCTCTGCATGTATTCAAAACAAGAAAATAAATTGTATTTTTGTCTGCTAGTACAGCTCAAATTTTGACACTGCGCCATGTTTTCAAGCTACACTGGACATCCAAGATGCTGTCTTTGACTGAAAAGGATCATTAAAGGGTGTTGCCTAAAATATGTGCTGTAAAGACGCCAGAGTATGACCAAGGACGACACAACACAATCCAGACAACCATGTTAAATGACTGAGACAGAAAAAAAGAAGATTTAATATTACCAAGAACAAACTTGTCTTACAGTCTCTTAGCTCTACTTCCAGCATGAATGAGCATCCCAAAACATTTTTTCATGGTACATTCAAAAGTATTTGTGGCCCCATATAAATTTTTATAGTTCAAATGATAGCAAGTTGGAATGGAACCACAACTTCTTGACAATTAGTGAGCATTTGACCACAAATTGTACTAAGCGATCTTTATATGCTCAACAACAAACCTGCTAGCATGCTTATGAAACACCAACAACAGCATGGTGGGTCTATGGGAATGCATATGTACAGAAGTCCTGTTTATTCCTCCAAAAAAGCACATGACTTGTAGATTTGGCATCTGCTGCCCAGTAGAGATGTAGGGAGACCATTAAAGAGTATGCAATCTGGCTCAGAACTTGTCACCCACATATAAAACCCTTCATTACTGTAGCAAAATTCAAAACAGCTGCAAGGCATGGAGCTTAAAGTTGAAATTGGTTTTGCTTGGTGAATTAGCCATTTGTTCTCTGTTGATGCAGTTATAGCAAAGTAAGTCACAGTCTCCTCCAAGGGTTCAGCAAGCCTAATTAGCTGAGGAGAAGTTGCATGTCAGCCATATTTGTTGTGGTAATAACACACTGGCCCATAGTGCCATAGCTGTAGTTAGCCAATGGCAATACAGCACAGAGGCCATTTCCTATAATCAATAGTTTTGACAAAATACCAATCACCAATCTGTAAACACAATTCTTATCATTAAACATATCAATAATGTGACTGTTAATCTTTTGATTTTCAAACATGCAAGCTAAAAAAGATGAAACAGACATCAGTGATTTATTGTAAAAGCAACAGACAAAAATCAAGTTCCTGACTGTCATTCAGCATCACACCTTACAGTATCACACCTTACAGATAGCACATACGTAATGTTTCTTAGCACTTGAGACAATTCTAGTGCAAATCCAAGCATTGTAGTACAAGGTCTCAAAAAAAACTGAGCAGGAGAGCGGTTTCTTCAACAGTAGTAGATGAAATACAAGTCAAACTTGGCCAGAAAGTAGAGGCTGAGTCTCCAGCTTGAGCACATAAGGAGCCAAGTCTTGCAGGCTGGGTTTGCTATGCTAGCACAGGGCTAGATATCATGCTTTATGCTTCATAAGGGACAACGCATATCAGTCGTCGCAACCACAAGACATGCGACTCATGCAAAGGGGTCAAAAGGGGTCAGCGCGGCATACAAGGGTGGGTGCACACACGGCATGCATAATGGCGGCGGCAAAGTAGATAGAGGGGCGCACGGAGGGTTGGGGGGGTGGAAGCACTGGTGTCACATTTCATGAACAATGACTGAACAGAGTTATCATGATCTGTAAGGTCTACATAGTCATGCATTCATAAGTACTCATAAGAATCATGCCATATTTGCCAGCATGTCAGATCTTGTGATCTGTTACATCTGATGGCACCTTTTATACCATATGAGTTAGCTTATAAATGACTTATGACCATGCAGGGCTTGTCAGGCTTCATGAATCCTTTAAAGTAGTCCTTCAAAGGAAAAGGGGGTAGAGGTATTTTACAGACAGATAGATGATACAGTAGATGGGAGGAGGAGCAGAGGGCGAGCAGAAGGAATAGATGGACGAGGAAGTTGGGTCACTTACAGTTGCTCAAGAGAGACAAGCCCCTTAAATGCTTGTCTGTCAATTGATTGGATTTCATTCTTGTACAAATAGCTGAAAGGAGAGATAATCGGTAACATTAGTAACACACTCACGCACACAGGATCATCTGAGTTCTCTCTGGTTATTAGGAGAGAGAATGTAGAAAGGATCTGATGCAATGACCGAGATCTTTTAGCTTACATTTAAAAGGGTATGCATTCTGCACTCCAAATTGCATATTTACTGCAGATATAAATGTTAACAATTTAACTTGATTAATAAGGCGCAGTTCCTTCATAAGGATATCACTTTTCATAAAGTATAGGCCAGAGTCCATAATCCTTTCCAAAGGTGAGTGAGTGTTTGGTCCAGCATTAAACAATAACACTTACTATCAAAGTTTAAAAGATTAAAGCCTTTAAATAGGCATGAAAAGCGTTACGTTCTACTTGTCCCATTTTAACTCAACCACAGATGGACTTGACCAAACACAACATGGACAGTGCTTGATGGATTATTTTACAAATCACTGACATGGCGAGTGTTAATTATTAGTGTAAAAATGCACCAAACATCACAGAGTAATTAAGTCCATATGAGCAACAGCAATGCAAGTTATCACAACTGATTGAGACTATACTAGTAAAATCTTAAATTTACACATGGAATATTTGACTTCGCTGCTGCTATATGAGGACACTTGTTGAATTGTTTATGTACATATTTAGCTGTTCATGGCATGATACATGGTACACACAGCTCAGAAAAAAACAGGGGTCACTCTTTTTAAACACTGATACATTGATGTTTATATTGTCAGCGTAAAAACGAAAACAGATTATCATTGGACAAACAACAAAAAAATACGGTGCCAAAAAAGTGTTAAGTGAGAGATCATACCATCTCTCCTGAGGTTCAACAAAATCAAGGATTTAGAACCTGGTTCCTTTAGAAAACGTAAGAACCTGAACCAAAAAGCCATCTCTAAACACTTTTTTCCCATTAAATCTCAAATTTCTCAATGAATTCCACATTTGAACTTGCAATAGATTTAAGTAATATGAGGCCTGTATGGGATCAAAATGGTATTTCAGTGCATTGAAAGATAAACACTGTTGACATGTGCATGTTTTTCCTCCATTATACAAGTTCAAGAAATGTGACACTAGAAAAGCAATGGCTTACAGCCATCTGTCCTTTTATCTCCCATCCCTTTTTTTTT
This sequence comes from Myripristis murdjan, assembly GCF_902150065.1. Classification (NCBI taxonomy): domain Eukaryota; kingdom Metazoa; phylum Chordata; class Actinopteri; order Holocentriformes; family Holocentridae; genus Myripristis; species Myripristis murdjan. Next base: position 22,473,241 of record NC_044001.1, on the reverse strand, counting down.
AAGTCTCACTCGTTGTAGAGTTGATGAGAGATATGAATCTCCCCCCAGCAGATGTGATGCAATGTATGGAAAAATAAACACTGTCCTTCATCTTCTTTTTATCATCACATGCACTCCTCATCACTATTGCTTGAGTATGCGTCAAGACTATCAAGTTTCTCACCATCAAAAATGAATGGTGAATGCAAACAATCCAGTCAATCATACTTAACGTGATTGATAAATTGAGCTGAGAACCACAATTAAGACAGTGACATCTGTGAAAGACTGGCAGTGTTGATCTGACCTTCTACCTGGAAAAAAGTTTTCCACAATAAACAAAGCATATTTTTTATATTTCCCTGAATAAATGTGTTTTAACATTTGGCTTCATCTAACATCTAACAGAAATGGCTTGTAGGAGCCTGAGGACTTTGTGGTTGACTGTAAAACACAGCTGACTGCAGCCTTCTATGTGTGTGTGTGTGTGTGTGTGTGTGTGTGTGTGTGTGTGTGTGTGTGTGCTTGTGTGTGTGTGTGTGTGTGTGTGAGTACAAGCTTGTGCGTGGGGGCTTGCATGGGAAACCGGATTCGGAAGCTGTGGGGTCGAATCTCAAGGGGACAAAGACGGAAAGGGCTTTGCTTCAATAACCTGAAAACCTTTTGCGGTGTCCTACTTCTCAAACAGTAGACAGTATGAACTTAACTGACCTGTCAGTAACCAAAAAATATGTTTGTCAAAACCACATGAGAAAAATCACTCATGTTCCTTAATGTTTGCTACATTCCTGAACAGGACCCAAGAATATACTCCCTGACTGACCTTGATTACCTAATTGAATTACAAGCCTGTGCTAGCCTCAAACTCAGCTTCATACCCAGAACAACAATCACAAAAACAACAAGAGCTATAGATATACATACTAGGTAAAGGTACAACAGGGCAGTTACAAGTTAATGTACTTTAATACTGGGACCTAATTAAAAATCAATGTCTTGGTGAAGGACAAAGTAAACAATCAAGGGATTTCAGACAAGGTTCAACCTCTGTCTGACCCTTTTATGAGGAGGGAGAGGTGCACAGACCCTGCCCAGCCCTCCCGTTTGGCTGACATGAAAGACATCATGGGGTGGGCTTTACTGCGGTCCAAAGGAACGGAGGACGTGAGGAGAGAGATACCATGTAGCCCCGAGCTATAGCCCACTGGAATCAGAGGGACAGGGGTAGGAGTGCTTGACTAATCACAAGGGTTAGGGCAATGGCGCTGGCTTCAGATTAACTCTGCTTTAAAGAGCGAGGGGCCCTGTAATTATAACAGCCCCTAAATGACAACAGGAGTCAATTATAGCATGAGCATGTGTGTGTGTTTGTGTGTGCGTGTGTCAGTTGAAGAAAGCAAAAAGAAAGAGAATGGAACATCTCTCCTTGCTGCTCCTTCTTGTCCAGTACATCTGATAGTCAACTTGCATCATGTTACTTGTATCCCAGATACTTTGGGCCTTTCTCAGTAGTTCCTGCAAATATCTTTTGGCACCATCAGCCATCAGGCAGGCAACTAACACTGTGTAGACAAAAAAAAAGGTTATCATCCTAAGTCCATGAATCAGGCAAAACCCAGCACAAACAGAACAACAATTAAAAACTCAAGAAAAGTAGAACCTATGATGTTAGACGACCCACTAAGCTGTCGAAATGGGTGGATTGGGTGCAAGGGTGAAGTCAGAATTAAACTGTGGATGTGGAGGGGAGACATTGCTCAGCAGACATTTTGGACATTCATACTGTATGTGATTATAAGAAACAGACAGCATCCCCACCACAACTGAGGCTGGTTGGAGAGGTGACTAACAAAGTGAGGATACTAGCTATGCCACAGACAGCCCCAGGCTGCACATCAAACCCACCTCTGTTCTTCACACTGCCTCCAGGTCAAGACATCCAGACAGATAAGTACAGAGAATCAGACAAGGGGTATCTTTTCATTGATGCATTTCCCATGAACTGCACTGATACACTGTGACTGAAAAGTCTGGCAATGTCCACTGTCAGCCATTTCTGCACTGCAACTGCAACTGTGTTTTTCTTTCTGTGACAAAAGTCTTAGACGTGTTTCGCCACATTTTGTCTTCAGCTGACAAAGCAAAGGGTGAACTACTTCAATGGTGGCCCTTTGCCTATTTAGTCTGACAGGGCAAAAATGCATCTCAAAATCCACCCTGATCTCCAAAGCAAAACACAACTGACAAGAGGCCAACTCACAGATATTTGAGGTTTTCCAGGTCTTCAAATGCCCCCCTAGGGATCCTTCGTATATGATTGTTGTTGAGGAGGCTGTCAAGCAAAGAAAACACTGGTTATTATGTGGTTTGAGGATTTAACACAAATGATACTAAGTTCATTCTTAACTAATCCGACATGAGGTGTGTTCCTGTAGTCTTACTGTCTGTCAAGACATTATTCAGTATGAGCCATTACCAAGACATTTGAACTTGGAGAAGTTGTGGGGGGCATCTGGTTCTGTTCCTTCACACAATTCCAATTTGTTCTGCAGTTTTAAATCACCAGGGCCATGGGACAGAACTTGGATATAATTCCAAATGGTTGTCATTGGCTTCTTTGCAATTCTGACAATCTGAGCATTGTTTTACTGTGCTCCATGTGATGCCACAGGAGCCACAACAATCAAGAAACTGCAAATTTATTTGACCTACTTTAGATCTTGAACAAAACACTGTTTTATGTGCACTTTCACCCAAACAAATGTAAAAGTGAATAGCGATTGATTTTAAATCTATGCTTAAGGGTGTCACACATAGTTTGCTGCAGACTGACTCGAGGGGAAAAATAGCTTTCCCTTCAACTAGACAACTATTTCTGAGTGTGCAACAGTAATATTGGACATGTTTCTTTGGTTCAAAGAAAGCTTGACTTTAGGCTGTGTTATTCTTCAGTCTGTGGAACCAGAACTTGAAACCATGAAGAGCTGTTCAGGATATAGACTCCTAAACAGTCTGCATGGCTGGCCGTCTGATAGGAAAAGCTGGGCTTTTCTCCTGCCTTAAGGGAACTTTCTTTACTTTGAAATTAAATCGAAACCACCGTGCTGATGCCTTGCACATGTTCTCATGTTGAATAGTACCAATTCTGGATATATAATTAGATCGAGATCTACACATCTTCATCTTCATGTAAAGAGCAAAATGCACAGGAATAAGGCAGCTGTTGCTTAATCTTCACAATTCTCTACATTGCTCTATGCATAACAGAGTGGGTGAGAAAATATCTGAATGCTGGCTTTAAATATTTGAATAGGGTGAGGTATGCTTGATTTATTGTGCTAGTCAGTCAAACAGCCTGAAATGTGGGACTATTACTTGCAAGATAAGCTAAATCTTGCACTCGTGTTACTTAAAAAATTCAAAGCAGGTAACTGAACTAATATTTTGCCTATATCATATGCAAAGACTCATTAGTAACATTTTTGCCTTATTAGCTTAGCAATGCCCCATCTAGCAGGCTGGACATATGATAAATGGTCCATTGAGTGAAGTGGAAAAATAAATTCCTCGCAGATTATGAGCTGACCTACATGTGTGAAACCACAGCAGAACAGAGAGCAAGAATTTGTCTGTGTGTGCACTGCAAACAGGCCTTCTTAGAGGAGAAGTAACAATCAATCCATAAATTGTTATTTTAATGGACTGGGCATGGTAAGTTCTGAATGGGATCTTGCTGAAGCCTTGCATGTCATTTAGAAAACAATCCAATACAGAGGCTGTGAGTCTACTATTTGATCATTACTTCAGGCTCCAGAGCACAGATAAAGACTTACATTTGGGCTATTGGTAATGATGATTTTTACTGGTGGTTAATCTATTGATTTTTTTTTTATTTATTTATTTATGTTTTGATTAATTGACTAATTTGTTTTAGTAAGTGTCAAAAATAATGACACAGGCTCATGTGAAGTTACCAGAGTCCAGTGTTTCAAATTGTAGTATTAATTTTATGATGACATGAAGAAAGAAAGGTAAGTAAATCTTACCTTGAATGATGTGATCAGCAACTGTTTTTACTAGACAAATAACCTAATTGATTAAACGGTTATTGAAATTATCATCGATTAATTTGCTGTTGATCAACTAGTCCATTAATAAGCTAATTGTTTCAGAGCTACTTACAGTGTGTTGAGGTTCTTTAGTCGTCTGAAGGAACCAGGTTCTAAATCCTTGATTTTGTTGAACCTCAGGTCTCTGTAGAGCAGAAGAAACACAGCTGATCAGAAACCCAACAGGTTCACAGATGAAAATGACATCACTAAGGGCTTACAAAATTTACTTAAACTGAAAACTGCATGTGAGACTGAAACTTCATTTTAGAAGAGGAAAAAAATCATCTTCAAGTCCCTATGAAATGACCTCAAATGACTTTTAATTCCTGTAAACCAGAGTATCTTAAATGGTGACATCATCCTGCACTTGTGGGTATAAATTAATTAATTAATTAACTGTTTCCCCCACAAACTGGTGTCCTATTGATTTGCACTTGTGAATGATCTTTCTCTGCACTATGTCCTGCCTAAACACCCTGTTTCAACAGGAAATACATAAAATCCAGAAAGTAAGACTTCATTTCATGTGGTCTTTAAGCTGTACGCAGATTCACTATTTATCATTAGAGGGAGAGTTGGACAGGTTCCTCAAGGCAAGTCACCTAAACCATTTTGCATGAACATGAGTCCACTGTACAGCCATCATATAATAATGGCAAGGATAATAACTGTATACATTACTCATCTCACAGGAATGCCATTTGTCAAGCTTTAATCTTGAGGGTGGATTTATTTAGCACTTGCCCTAAAAAAACAATTATAAGCCTTGTCATGAGAGTCAGCAGGTTTTAGTATCACTCTCTTTGAACCTCCTTATTTAAAGAGGCTAAGTCATGATATACAATACAGCCTGACATCACACTAATCACTCTTGGTCTAACATTTAGCATGTCATGTCATGATAAACCTGTGAGCTAATGGGCTTTGTCTGAAATAATACTGTGATAAGCTCTGTTGAGGTTAAATCATTCTTAACCCCATGTGGCCACAGACAATGTTGCCCGGTTATGTGAAATCTGAGCATTTCTTAACAATGAGGTTATGTTTGTGGAACTTAGGCTAGCCTTTAAGTCATCTGACCTTCAGCGGAGTCCTTTGCTAAATATATGTTCATAAGAAAAAAGATCTAAGTGGAAGCAGGTATTCACACAAACAGTTAAACAGTGCTTAACAGTGAAAGGTTTGGTGCCCTAAGAAAAGCTGTCCTCATCAGTGGCCTGCATATTCTCTAAATAAGGCCCCACTCTCACCCGTCTATGGTCATTTCTGATAAGCAAAAGTTAACGTTACAACCCACAACAACCATAATAAGCTTTACTGCAGTATTTGGCCCGGCATGGCATCGTGAGAGCACCGTTTGTAGAGAACACCTCCAGCCACAAAGATGATGAAAGCATTTTGGATGGAGCCACAAAGCAGATAGGTTTATCAGTGCAGAGGAAAGGGAGGACTAGATCAGCTTTCCCCCGCTAGAAAATTTGACTCCCCCAATAACAACTAGCACAGTCTACCAGCATTCCTGTTAGCCCGCTGACCTTAAAAGTAAATATTCAGAAAGCTTGGGTCACAGAGACATAACATACTTCACTGACTGGAAAATCTGATGTCAATAAACAAAAAAAATACAAAATAAAAAATTCATATTTCACAGTATGGTTGGTTCTCATTGCTGGTTAATTTTAAATGATATCTGACACAACCTTTTGTGCTATGAAATCAATCTTGAGCATGCGCATTTCATTTGCATTCATTTTGCCTGGTTTTCTGCATGCACAATAACCAAAGCTGAGTTGTTGTTTTTTTCTTATTTGTGTTTCTATGAAAGTGTCGGCCAAATAACAAAATCAATCTCATAGCCAGTGAAATGCTGATGGGTCACTCGTTCCGTAAAAGCTGCTGCATATGGATCCAATCACAGTGAGCCCAACTTTTCATATGCTCACTTCCTTTCATATAGGCTGTGAGCTTGCGGAGGAATCCAGTGTCTTTCAGAAAAACCCTTCCTGTAGCTGACATACTTTGTGTGGAGCCTCCCTCAACTATATTTGAAATTATATAATATTGTTGTTTCTGGCACCACCTTAAGTAGGTGAGAATTAAATTACATTATGCTCTTAATGTCAAGGTTAGAACTCCAGAGGAAATGACTGAATAGCTGACTACAAATCTAAATTATTCAGCAGCGTCTTTCAATCCAACAAGACTTCACTATTTGAGATTAACAGAAAATTCTGATCATGTAAAGAGCGCTTTACATTTGGAGCAGCTGGATAGTGGATTGTCTACAGAGCTACACATGCAGGAGGAGGGAGGGGTGTGTGTGTGTGTGTGTGTGTGTGTGGGTGTGTGTGTGTGTGGGTGGTGGTGGCGGGGTGGGGGTGGGGAGGGGGGTCTTCGGTGGAAAGACAAAGATCACTGGTAGGTGAAGAGGTGCAGTGCCCTCAGGAAAACATCTTTCTCCAGGCAGCAGGCCCAGGGTGCAGAGTGCACTGCCAAGGCAAGCTGAGGCAGACTCGCTCTTATCTGCCTGCCTCCAGGTCTCAGGGGATGCAGGCAGGGAAGAGAAGGCGAGTGGAGGAGTGCAACTATGTGCTGGTTCAGGCAGCACCCATCAAAAGTTCAGGCATGAAAGCAAAGGTATGTGAAGGAAAACATTTCTGTTGAGGAAGCCTAATGGTAAAGATAAAGACGAGTGCACCTCTTTTCAACAACTGCTGAAAGTTTTACCTTGCACTGGCATTGTGTGAAGTCATATCCTCTGTGATTGTCAAGGTTATAATTACAGAGGGACTCAAAAAAATCTACTTTACAGCCAAATATATACATAGGTAAACTGAAAACCCCAAAAGAAATGGTCTATACCCTGAACTGCTTGTCCCTGCTGCAGTGTTTCCTCTAGCATTTTTTGGAGCAGTGGAGAAAAGGATTTTGTTGTACCTGCTATTGTGCCCTGCAAATGTTTACTGAAACTCAAAAATCTGTCTAACTTAACATTAGCAGGGTTTCCGCTACATGTAATTGATCGTGGCGCACCACCACGGCAAAATAAAAGCCGCCACGCCTTCGGAATGATGATTTTTTTTTTTTTTTTCCAGATGTTAAAACAATTCAAAGCACATACACTATAATCAGAGTTTGAAATGATAATTTAAATATCATGAAATTTTTCACTACGCTGCGATTAACTTAAATTGAACACCGGAGTCATCACCCGTCTGTTTGGTTCTACTGCTGTGCACCCAAGAGTGGAGGCCGTAAGAAGCAGAGGGAGTGAAAAGGGTGAGAGAAATGTACCTAAGCAAGATTAAATTTAATCCATTTTTTCTTCAAGCCTGTGAAAACGACCCTAATGTATCATTATGTTAACATGCATTGTTACCGACAGTAACATTTAACGTTAAGAATGCACAGTTTGGCCTTCACGTGTTACGTTTCACATACGTTTTGAAAAACAGCATGACATAGCTTAATGCAGTGACGCTGTTAGGCATGGGCTTCCGGGGCTCTAGCCCCGAACGTTTTTTCTGTAGCCCTGAACGTCACAGAGTCCCGGGCTTTCACACAGCATGCGCACAGTGCAGACCTCGGCCGGCACAGTTATTCATTGTGTATGTGATCGGGGGCGCGAGGGTGCACTGCGCCGAGATGAGCACAGCACAAGGCTGGCGCTGGTGCCCATGCGCACTGCGCCCAAGTTGAAATTTTTTAACTTGCCCTGTGACAACACCTTGGTGCGTCCAATAGGAGAGAATAGTGGGGTCTGAAAAAAATCTGGCGGATTTTGGCAGAACAGCAAAACAACAATGGAGGAAAGCATCATTTTGTCTGTCTCTCTGTGTGGAGCGCTGTGGGACACCAGACTACAGTCATACCATGATCTCATTAAAAAAGCCCAATCACGGAGAGAGATATCCAACAATTTGGGAATACCAGGTGTGTTAAAAAAACTGGCAGAGATATCCGATGTTTTTGCTTTGCACAATAAGTGAGATTTGTTTTCTTTTTTTCTGCAATCAAAGACCAATACTGTTGTAAACTGAAGCAAATGATTTACAACACGGACAGGTGTGTGTTTACATGTTTATGACGATCACCTTTCTGCAAAAATAAAAAAAAGCCTGGGTTCTACATGTTGGTATGGCTACTGACATTATTATTCACCAGTTACAGTTGATAAATACTGCAATACTGAAAAGAGAGCTTTTCATCACTGTGTAATATGCTCAATCATCATTATGCTAACTCAGTCAGACAGTGGGTTTATGGACATCTACATGTAGGCTAAATCTACAAACAAAATTAGCACTTAAATAATTTCAATTTCATTCTGCATGTGCACATTGAATACAGTCAAATTCTGTGCACGTGCACGCAAAATTGCATCGCTCAAAGTGAAGACACAGCAGACAACCACTGGTTTGAGTTCAGTGGAGCAGACAGCTTTGTAGGGTCATGGAACTGTGACTTCATGACACTTCATAAAATTCTGAAGAAGCATCAGCAATTATTTTGTAGCTGTGGGCTGCTGCTGCAAAATGTATATAATGGACATATGGGTGTGTGTGTGTGTATGTGTGTGTGTGTGTGTGTGTGTGAGTGTACTTGCATGGTTGGGATCACTGAGTTCCCTGTTAAAGAAGACTAATCAGTTAGTTCCCACAGAACAGAATTTGAATGGTGTAGAACGGCCCTTCACATTCAAATCAACATACCCGGGTGGTCGGAGTGGCAGCCATTTTTATGTGTATCGTCGCCATGGTACTGGGCTAGCTTCTGTATAAACTGCCATCAGGCCAGTTGCAGCTTGCTGAGGTGAGAGGTTTTGCAGCAAGGATGAAAGCAGCAGTAAGACGCTTAGCCTTACAGATGGTGTCTGTTTGCCAAGTTTTATTCTAAAGCACTTTTATTCTAAGGTTCAACTACACTACAACAGTTTGTAGCACTTATGGGGTTATATTATGTAAAAGGTAAATTTGATGATGCTGACCAGCTAGGTTTACTGCTTGCACTCGCCGACAAAAGAGCTAATAAGAGAAGCACAAAATATGTGCACAGCTCTCAAACAAGTGTGACACACATTATAGCCCTACTGACTTGTTAGCATAGCAAGCAACTACAATCACCTTTTAATTCTGTGCCAGCCAAATAACCCCAGCAAACAAAGAACTGGTCTACTCCATAATCTACTTAAAGTCTCTATGAAATGACCTCACAGTACTTCTACTTACTGTAAACCAGAGTATCTTAATGGTGACATCATCCTGCACTAGTGGGTGTAAATTAAAATTTCAGCCAATAAAAACTCCTATCGGTTTGGTCTTGTGAATAATTGTTCCCTGTACTATGTCCCGCTAAAACATCCTGTTTCAACGGAAAATACAGAAAATCAACAAAGTAAGATTCCATTTCATGGGGTCTTTAAGGCATTTAGGCCAAAGCGCATCTATACCAGTAGTCTACAGCAAGTCACAAAACTAATTCTGTAACAGTCACTGGGGCAAAAAAGTAGGATAATTGTTGTTTGACCACAAGTAAACAGGAAGTGACTGTGTATAACCATCCTAGAGAGACGTTTTGTGGTGGTTTATCATCAGGGAGTCCAAGAAAATTCCAAGGAGATGAATGACTCACTCCATAGGAAAAACAACAGGAACAAGTATAGCAGACCTCTTGTAAACAAATTGTTATCTCCCTTGACGCAATTGTACAAGATTCCTCAGCACATAGCTCAGTCAGCAAGCACAGCTGAGATTCTGGCCCTAAAACACTAGCACATATCGCTGAACATTTTATAATATTTGTTCCAGGACTCACTATGGGAGTCTATTAACATAAGGCTAATTATTACTGTGTTTTGATGGCACTAATCAAGAGGGAAGTATAAAACACTAAAGCGAAAATAGCCCTGGAAAAGGGGTTACTCCAACAGACTATTCTGAGTTTTACCAAAAAAAGAGACCTTGAAAATGAACAGCTTCCCTGGTCAGTAACGAATGAGCCATGGGAACTTGACAATAGTTCTGATACAATGAAGGCAGCACAAAAGATCATTTGATTTCTGTTTGAAAACAAAGAAATGTTCCATTCACCCACACAAGATGGTAGGCCCATAATTCAACATGTTATGCTGATAAAGCAAGAGTCAACAGTGACAGAATATTGGATAACTGTTTTTATTTTATTTTTTTCATTTATTTATTTTAAAGGGGGGACTGAATGCATGATTTTACCTTTACAGTTATAACTGCAGCCTTCTGTGGTAAATGCTCGCATTTCTAATAATTTAAATGGCCTATTTAAACTGCAAAATGATAACATGTTGTCCTTGGTATTTAGATACAGTGGTGAAAGGTGAAAGTCCATTTAGTGGATTGAGATGTGAGGGGCAGCAAAAGGTGTCTGCCGACAATGGATCTGCACCAACTATAGGTCAGTATGTCACCAAAAACATAATTCCTGTAGTTAATTGTGACTGTGGCTGAGAGAGAGTTTCTGTTGCAGTGCTTGACATACCTACTGAGGTCTGGAAAAATCAAACTGCTTGTTTTTACAGTCCTCATGTAGCACACACAAAGGATCCACAGAAGCTGAACTCAAGCAGATACAGAATTTGGCACAACTACAAGAGTCCTCAGGAGAACTCACAGTGGCATCATGGAAAACACATCAGAACAAGGATGGAGTGTCACCCACCAAAGTGAGCAACAACTGTGCTCCAAAACAGAAACTTGGCATTTAAATAAGCCATCTTTACTATGTGTGTGTGGGTCCACACACCAGTGCCCTATGGTATACTTGGCCACAGTCACAAAACCTTTACTGTAATACCCCTCCTCTTCTCAGATTACAACAGTGGAGCCCAGTTTTCAATCCAAAGAGCCAGAAATTAAGGCGACTGAACAATTAGTTCAATCTCTGACCTCTGTATGAGTGTGTAATGATAAGAAACTAAAGGATGAAGGATACTGATATGAACTAAGTGAAATACAAAAGAATACTCCTAATTATTTGATGCATTTTTGCCCGCTCATTTTTGATTTCAGAGGGATTTTAAAAACTTGGGGGTTTGCCTGGGTTTCCTACCCCACTAGCTACTGATCAATAGGCGATTGATTGAAGACAATGGGAGAGTCTGTCTTTGCTCAGCACTGACAAGCAACCATGTGCTTTCTCAGTCTGGCGCCTTGCTCTAACTTCAACATGTTACACATCTTGTGAGATTTGAAACTCAATCTGAGGAGACCTCACAGGTGTTCAGAGTGTGAGAGTAAACACACATACAGATCTTGATACAGTCCACTGTCAATGACAACATTTGAGAATAGCATGCAGGGCGGTTCTGGGTTCTAGCTGGCCAGCGGCTCACCCAGTCTTAACGATTCCACTTGGGAAATTCCACTAAGTAAATGGCCAGGGTGATAAGAGCCCCATGACAGATAACCACACCGGCTGTGATTACAAACTCAAACATGGCTAGGCAACTTTCCCACCAAAATGTCAGCCCATCAGGCTATTCAGCCAATACTTTGTGTAGATATTCAATATCTTTAAATATGATCATTTCCAAAGCCAAAAACATTACAACTACTCAGCCTCTGAAATGGATTAGCAGTGTCAACATCAAGATACAATACATAAATATACTAGACACAGAGGATATTCTTGAAAATTCTAACACTGTCAGTGGTTTTCTGTCTGTCATATTATATTTGCCAGTTTTTATGTCTGGTATATTTATAAATTTATCTTGATGTTATAATTTTTGCCTGATAACGTTGCGCTTCCCTATGCAGGTAAGTATTGACCTTCAAATGTCCAGGACAGACACAGGACACATGATTTGAACTCCCTGTTGCTGACTCCTCTTGATAACGTTAGCTATTTAGTTAATTCAATTTTGCACCTGACTACTTTAAATATCTTGCCTCAGTCATTTTTTGCCATCAACCACAACAGATGCGCGCCTCTCCTGTGAGAACATCTAAGAGACTGCGAGAGCCTGTGTCACTGATGCCACTAAATTAAGTAAAATTGTGCTGGTAGTATACACTGTTCCTTATTCAATTTATAAGCTTTGCTAAAGCTCTCTTTCACTGTCTTTAATCTCAGAGTATGGCTTTACTGTGTCTTTCCATCTTAATAGGAAAGATAGCTAATCATCCACTCACGCTGGTTAATTTTTGAGATCAAAGTGTTATTGTTTTGGCTAGACTATATCCCATTTGGAGAATTGTCTGTACTATGCCTATATCCCATGAAAACCCGAGTCTCCAAAGCGGCTGGTATGCATCTGGCTTTGTGCGTGCTTGTATTTTTTAATAAGTCTGAGCACACCGAATAATAAAATACCCCGATAGCATAAGGAAGAAAAAAATATCTGGTACCACCACTGATGATCTCATATTCATGGCATTAACCATGCAAAACAAAGCGTAAACAGCTCTGTTTATTCACAGCACACAGAGGATGATGCTGGGCTGTGCAAATGTGGACTCTATCTACTAAAAAAAAAAAAAAACAAAACAAAAAAAAAAACGAATAAGTTTCTGTAAATTCTTGTCTGAGCCACGACGAGGAGTGGACCTGGCTGCTATCCAGTTCCAGCTCGCATCTGAGTGCCATGTGTGGACCTCTCCCGTCTCTCTCTCTCTCTAGTCAGGGGAGTTGTTTGGCTGTGTGACACATGCCCAAGTAGGCTTGCCAAAGACTCTCGGGTTTGCGTGAGTCATTCTTACTTAAACAAGAACATGGCTAGCTCTTTGCTTGGTTTCCCGGAGGAAGAACAGTGAACCAGGATCTCCAAACATGGCTGCAATGGCTTTCTGCAAAAGACATCCTCTGTAAAAACGACACGTAGGATTTGTTTTTCATCAGCACAGTGGTAGTGCGCAACAAGAGCCTATCAAAATCCGACTGAGCCTGAAGAAGTTGGATTGTTAAGTGAAGCCAAGGACCATTGCAACTAAAATGGACTGAATCTGAAAACACATAAAAGGGGGACTTCTTGACAAGCAAAAAAGCTATAGCTAATGTATTTTGGATTGACTTTTGAGAGAGAAAAGGCAAAGATGGATAGACTTGTTACACTATCAGGGAAAGCTGACCAAATGGTGTCCAACAAAAGAACAGTGACACATATAAACACCTCGGTTAAGATCTGCCAGAACTCAAACATTTTGCTTGGCAAGACTTTTAAATGTTCTTTGAATGCTCTCTAAATGGGCCGGTACTCAACCACTACTGGCAAATTTATGGTGATGTTAGGAGGATTTCTTCTTTCCTTCTCAGTAGGAATAGGATATTTCCCAGGTTGATACCGTAATGCTTGCTCAAGCCCCAGGCAAACCTTCGAACAACAGTGTGAGCTACAGGTTCAGAAATATGTCAGAAATAATTAATCAGTCAAGCATCAATCAAGAAAAGTCAGAGTGGTTTATTTAGCTTAGGATCAATTTTCATAAACTAATTTAGAGGAAATGTTGAACAGTGTTACACCAAATTCACCAGCTGTCCTGTATTGGATGGGTACAGGAAGAGAGGGGCCAGTAGGGTTCCTTTCAACAACTATCTTAGGCCCAATCTCCCTGTGCAAATGAGCAAAGCTTTGGGGATTTCTGGCTTTGCATTCCATAATGCTGCAGAGACTGAGCGCCTCACAAAGCCTGACTGCAGCAAATTCCACACAATGGAACTCCTCTTTCCCTCCCTGACTCACTCACACAGTCGCTCGGACCAAGCCACTGTTTTGGGGTAGGGGGGTGGGTGGGGATGTGAAAGCCCTAAAAAGGGAAGAAAATGAAAAGCAAAATAAAGGGAAGGATGGCTTGTGGCTGGCCACCAGGTAATTGACCATGCAAAACTCAAAGAACGTGCACGAGGACTGTGCGTCGTAAATTGATCTGCTTAGCCTGGCCATTACTGGGCAGAGCCATGCCTTGCAGTCGAATCTACTCCCCGCTTGCACATTCACACCAACCCCCACTGAACTGACTGTTCTGGCCTCCAACACCCAGACACACCAAACTCCACTCATCATCTGGACACCCAGGCCAAACTCAATAGGCCACGATTCATTTCATCCAAAAGCAGCAGTCAGTGAACGTAATCAGTTGTAGTCTTTGCTCACGTGCAAATCTTTAGTTGTAACATGACTGCATTTTTATAGTGTTTGGAATAACTGTGTTTGAGTACCACATTCACCAGTGTACAAGAAACCAATTGAATAACAAAACACATTTTAATTACAGCATTACGCTACAATCACATCAAGGAAGTACAAAAGATTAACAAGCCGCTGAGCTAGTGCACTGACACATTTACAGTCGGTATACTCCCTGTTGCCATGGAGTCACTCATATGTTTGCAATAAGGCTTCATTTTCACGCTGCTGAAACAAATTGGTTGCCTGGTGTGTTAGACCACGTGATGGCACACTCAAAGTGGGCAAATTAAACAACACACTGATGAAAAAATAGTAAGAGGTTTACATTAGTTGACTGTAAAGATGAAACAATAAATTCTGTTACACTAAAAAGCTTGCTGCATGCCATGCCAACAATAAAATTTGCCATGTTTACACTTCGTCTTCAGCTTTTAAGGTAGCGGCATCTATAACCAAGCACAACGGAGTTGGCATCAAAAGCAGTGGATTCAAATCTGATGTTGGCAAACAATGTGAAAGTAATCATTTCTCCACCTTGGGAGATCCCTGAGAAAGAATAAAAAATGTTGTTACCAAGAGGGAGGGTAATTTACTATCGTGCCTCAAACACAGAGTCCTTAGAGACAACAGCTGAAAAATGAATGTAGGCCAAGAAAAACCAAAATAAATTAATAAATAAAAAATCCTGTGTTTCTCGGTCTGAGTGCCATGTAGAAAAGCTCTTGGCAAACAGCCACTGTGCAGTAGTACTTTTGGGCCAAGATTTTTATTCTCAGCTGGCCCACAGGAAATGACAGAGAGAGAGATACTGTGAGTTTGAAGAATTTTGAAGACACTAACACTCAGTGTTAAATACTACTCAAAAACAAATGTCTGCTTAGCACCTTAGCTAACTGGACACTGTTTTTCAGGAATTTGTTGACAGTCATAAAAGAGAATGCATCTACAGGAGACTGAGATTATTTACGGTGGGAAACACATGCCATACTGACCCTGAAGTCATGTTTACATTATGGATGGGTCTCAGATGGGAAGACATGGAGCAAAGCTGTACATGACTAAATAAAATGTACAGTTGAATACACTTAATCACAAATGGAGCTAAATTATCTGAATTGAGCCAAAATATATAAAACACAGCTGAATTGGAACCGGCATAGATACATGGATGGATAAGAGTGGGCTAAGTTTTGGTAGCCAGGGTAAAAGAAGTGCATGACTGCATTAGCTTTCCCTCATGTTTCCAACAATAACAAAACACCCTCCCGCAGCACTAAGGGCTCATGTAGTGGATCATCTCATCTGACACTCTTATGGTAAGACTGGTCGAGGAGGAAATTCCTAGTCATAGTGTGGCATGCTGCCAGGTGGACTGAGGAATGCAGTGCCTATACAGCACTTACCCGCATAGCATGGCGAGGCGGGTATCTCCCCAAGTGAACCCAGTGACTTCAGAAAAATTTTTACACATATCATCCTTCTTGCCTCGTATCCAACTATTAGCTGATTCCCCAAACCTGTCACAATTTAAAGGTAGAGCTCAAGGTTTGAAATTGCAAGACTGTTGTTTAAACACCAACCCAAGTCAGAATGAACAACTTTCTTGAAGAGAACACTTCACACTTTTCTGCACACGTGCACAAATTCTCTCTTTCAAAGGACATGCTTTTAATCCACGCCGACTACTGTGTAATGGGTCTTAATGCGATCAGCCTCTGGAGACGGACCGCATAGTACAGAAGAGACAACTGCTCCTCACATTCAGACTTTCCATCACAACAGCTTCTGGGTGAGCTGAAGTTCACTGTGGAGGGGTTTTGCCACTTAGCTGCAGAGGGGCCGGTGATGTGTGGAGCAGTAACAGCATTCATGTCCTGACATGACAGCAGAGCAAGGCAACAGGTGGCTGCAGTTTTTTTTTTAAATCCCCCCCAGGGAGCAAAGCTAGGGGGAAACTACAACATGCTCGCCTCCTCTGATCAACCCTGATTTAGAAACATTGTACACAGGACATAAACAACTTCTTCATTACTGTGGTAATGAAGGGTGGACTTTCATCTTTCCTTTGGTAGTCAACAGGGAAGAGCTGCTGGGGTAAAGCAGGACCCCCGGAGTCTGTGAGCTGCCAGCAGATGTTAAGGGACAAGGCTAATTCTGACTATGCTGCTGCGGCTGGTGTGGTTAATTCTGTCTGAGTTGCCCCTTTGTGTCCCTGCTGCCTGGCTGAATGAAGGTCTTTATTTGTGTGAAGGCGTTACAGACTTTCGTGAAAAACACAGGACAATATTGCAATTAAAGACAAGGGGTGACACATATTTGGCATGTTGGGCAGTAGTGAGACTTTGTGCTCTGTCAGTGTGCCTCTTATGGGCAGTTGCTAGTGACAAAAGGCAAACTGTTAGGCAGGGCGACCTTAGAGTAGTGCTAATCACATCCAGGACACATTCGCAAGTGCTCATCAAGGAGGTCACATTTCCTTCCTTTCATCCCAGATAAGAAGACAGAGTTTAAACTGTGAGAAGCCCCACCACCCCGCAGGCACCAGGCAGCTGAAGGTGACAGTTGATGTCAATAATAAAATCCATCATCACAAGTAAAATTCCTGTCCTTGGGCAAAGGGTTTCCCTTGGTAATGAAGCCAACATGTTCCCCAAGACATGATAACACACCTGATGACGTCTGCGGGAAAAGACTGTGGCTTGGCTAAAGCCTATTTGGCCAGCGTCTCTCACTTGCAGTCCAAGAGTATGCATTTCATTAAAAGTCATGATACCGTAGCTGCATGACTGAGATGTTAACACACTGCTGTGATTCCACATACAAAGCTCTCACGCAGAGATCTCTATTGAACAGCCTAACCCCCTCTGCATTACTTGTGGCTGACTTCACCAGCTGTGTGACCCTAAACCCTGTTCCCTAACCTCAGCACATCACAGCAGCCAGCAGCTGAACTCACTGGCAGGTGTCAAAACTTAATGGAAACTTTCAAAGAAAGTGTGATAACCAATGTATTACCTTTGTGCCACTACTCTTTGTCTTCATTTAAACCCTTCAAACCAATGACTGAAACACCCATTAATAAGCTGTCATTTATTAAAGCAAATATTATCAAATATAGCCTTGCCAAAGACTTTAGGATGTGGAGCAACGCACACTACGTGCTTCAGCATTAGTATTGCATTCATGCCCGGTGTGCCCGGTGGGTTTTCCCCGTTAGATTTAAACTGGGTTACTTACAGAATAGTAGTCTGAGGAGAAACTGTCGGTACGGTCTCCAAGTTTAGATGCATACATCGCACGGTGGTTCGGAAACATAAACAGCGACTCGGACAAGAAAGTACAAACTGTGGTACACTAGCAATCAATAACAAAGCTACTAACGGAGAAAAGGGCCGGCCAGTCCAGAGCGCCATTGCTAGGAGTGAGCCGAGCAGAGAACAGACCGCCAGCTGCCCCTCTCGCCGACTAACATCGACTCAGTTGTTGTAAAGCCGAGGAATTCAGCGGAGAGAGAGAGAGAGAGAGAGAGAGAGAGAGAGAGAGAGAGAGAGAGAGAGAGAGAGAGAGAGAGAGAGAGTACGTTACCACCCGAGTGAAGGGGGCCCTAACGGAAAGCGGTTAATGAAGTATTTGTTGACGGTTACTCGTTAGCTAGCACGACGTATTACAAAGTACTGAATCCCATTGCTATGACACACACTTTTAGACCGGTTTGCAGCTGGACTCAAACGCCACATCCATCCCATTTTGGAGTATATTCAGTTTAGTGGAGACGCCACGACCTGGCCGCAGTGTCTAATGTTTTCGAGCAAACCACTAAATCATACTAAAGCGACACACACTGCATTAAAAAAAAAAAAAAAAAAAAACGAGCTCTCGTACAATTATAATTGTCCAGGTATTAATTGTTACTCTTCCGCCAAGCGATATAGTTCTTGAACGTGGTTGTTACGCCACGTAGGTGGTGATCGGCGTGGTATGGCGTTGCTTATAAATGTGAATTAACTCATGTCACTCAGGTGCGCGTTTATTAATTAGTATTTCAAGACGGTCACTCTGATAGAACAGTGAAAACAAAGTTAAATGTGAATATAATGGCTTTGAATATAGACTGCCTACACAACACCTGGCATCTGAACTACACCACTTTAGTGGGTTACAAAAATGTGTTTCCAACTTTCACACTGGGGGGGAGAAATAGAGCCAGATGAGACTACATGAAGTCATTGTCAACTTTCACCTCCAGCATTAGTGCACATGCCTTGGACTCTACGACAGTCATTACTGTAGGCTAATAGTTTGTGTTTGCTGACATCTGCTGGTAAATTCAAATTTAACAATGTACAATATCAGTGCACCATGAGGCAGACTGCCAAACTCACAGGCATGCAGCAAACAAATAAGCAATCAAATAAAGCCTCTTTATTCAGAGCAGCATGTTTCAGCGTCAGTATTCTGAGTGTGTGACAACCTTTTTGTATTCCTGATAGATAACCGTGTGTAGGATGAACAACTCCTTTGTGCTTTTATTACTTTTTCAATTTTACTGATAAGGAGAATTGAGATTTAATTCTAAACCAGGCTGTGGCTATTACTGTGCTGGAAAAAGTGAACATTAAGGTAGAGTCACCTCAAGCACAGTCTCCTGTCCTAAAGCCCTGCGGCTGTCTAGGTAAGATACAATGTTTTAGTGATTACTGACACACAATCCTTGCCTTTTTCCCACACTGGGGCCTTCACTGGGGAGCTGCTCATTATACATACACCCTCCTGATTAGCTCGTTATCTGAAACTGGAATTGTGCCTCACTATGCCATTTCACATACCCACTCCTGATTGGCTGTATTGTGTGGGTGAGTGGTAGTTATGATGGTTGGTGTTCTATTGTTAGCATTTGTACCCTGGCTGTCCTCATGGCAGAGGTGGCACGTGGACAGCCCGACAGACTGGTGGCACTGATAAGGGCAGGAGGTATTGTTTTAATGTACTTTTGTTTCCACACACATGATGAACAGGCATCCTCCATAGGCCCCAGATGATTTACTGGGTATTGTAGCAAAAACATTGCATCAGTGTCACTCTCACAGGCTGCATGGTGCAGCCGCTGGGCCTCATGAAGTACTGAGAATAATCTCCATCAGCTCCTTTCTCAGTGTCACAGAAGGGAGCACAAGGTTAAGCTAACTTCTGCAAACCTTCTACAAACCATGATGATCCAGTGACTTGTATTCTTGTCATTAAAAGGAAGCTAAGATGCTTCTGAAGCTCATGCAAATTATTGTAGGATAAATGTACATTGAAATCAGCAAAAAGTGGGATCGACACAGGTAGATGGAGAAATGGTGGAGAAAAATGAAATCAAAATGTGAGCCTACGTGGTTCAGGTTATCCCTCTGTGGACGGGGAATTGTTACTACTGGCATAGATGGAGCAGCTGCTGCTGCTGATTGTAATTGTTTGTCATTTCAGCTGCCATTATCACTTTGTTGTGAGGAAAAACATCACTGTAATGGATAAAAGGTGGACTATGCAAATTCTCCAGGGGGCGATTTAAGTGAGGATCCTTTAGGTTTGACAAAAAAAGGCAGAATAAGCAAGTAATTTGAGGGATAAGTTATGTGCTTAGTCCACACTTTTGGTCAGTTGAGTCTAATGGTTCTCACTTAAATCAATTCTCAGCTATTTTCATAACGCATCTTTAAATGATTATGTGATTCTTTACAGCCAACCACATACAGACAGCTGTATAACAAGGAATTAGCCTACATTTTTATGCATGCTCTGATGAAGGCCATTTGGCCAAAGTATCAACATATGTATTTGATATAAACTGTTGAAATAGAGATCTGTATAATTTCCATTGAAAATCTGTGTGTGTGTTACCGTTTGCATATTGAACACTGGACTGAGATATTGAGCTGAATTTGCAATTTCCATAGACATATTGGACATCCTAAATTATTTAACCCTAACCCTAAACCTAACCCTGAACTGCAGCATTTCTAATTTATTGTTCCAAAAGAAGTGACTGAATCTTACCCAGAACAGGGTCTGCAGGCACCCAGCCCAGGAGCCAGAGTTTGGATTTGGGTGACCCCTGTAGCACCGCCTGATATAGTCTGCAACAGAAACATAGGAATAATGTCTTGTCAGCTCACCACCTGATAAGAGTGAGGAGAAGTTTGAGTATGGAGATATTCACAAAGCCCTGTCTGACTGCTGCACAGTTGGACTTCTGTCTTTGTGGATAAGAGGGTTTCCAATTTGTGGAGAGACCATCGTTGAGCAAAGGGCCTGTGGATTGGCAGAAAGTGGTGATGTTGTCCATATTCATAAAAGGGACCAGTGAGGAACCACACTGCTCAGCCTCCCTGGGAAAGCTAATGCCACAAGACTCCAAGTGATGGTCGAGCCTCAGTCGGACTCAGGAGGAACAATGTGGATTCCATTCTGGTTGTGGACTAGTGGACCGGCTTTTTACCCTCTCACAGATAATTGAGGGGTTGTAGTTTGAAAATCCTTTCCACATGTGTTTTGTGGATTTGGAAAAGATCTACAACCATGGTCCCTGAGGTCATCTGTGGGTACTGCAGTGGTAAAAGTGTCTAGAGCTACCGCTGCAAGCTTTTCAGTTCCAACACACTCACAGAAAGAGTTGTTTTCACATTTTTGCAATTACGGTAAGTCAATATTCTCCAGACTCCGGCAAGCATAGCCCCTGCTCCTACTCCTTTATGATACTCATGATTGGGATCTCAAGATACTGCCGAGGTCTGGGGAGAGTCCATTTCGGGTGACATTTACTTGACAGCTCTGCTGTGTACAGATGATGTTCTTTTGGATTCACATGGCTGTGATCTCTCATATACGTACATTGTCATCAGCACTCTCTAAGGCCATGGTACTTTTGTGGATAAAGGAGGCCTGGGACGCGCAAATGCAATCATGGTTTATCAGGTGGGAATAAAGGTCAACTGTTCCAGTCCACAAGGTGGAGATGAATGCATTTTCTGGACTCTTCCCTTGCCACACAGGGCAAGAGTTCAGTTTTCTTCAAGTTTACATGTCTGCAGGCTGGAGAGGAGAATGACGCAGATGTTACAGTGAAGTTCTCACAGTGCAGGGCTCCATTTAGATTCTTCAGTGCACCCATTAAAGAATCACTAATTAATCGAACTAAATCTAACTAAAAATAGCTCAATACAAAACATAAGAAAAAATGTAGCATAGACTATAAATATAATACAATATAAAATATGCACACAGGATAATATACCGTATACATTAGACACATGCAAAGTTCTTCAAGTGAGGAGAGAAAAATAACTGCAGGAACAAAACACAGTGGAAGAGGATCTATTGGAGAAAGTGATCCAGTAGGTGGTGGAAAGAATAGTCAGGATTATCCATTATGGATAACAGTTTATTAACTGTCCTCCTGTCCGCCACAACTTCACAGGTGTCTGGTGTACAGTCAATTATACAGAGCCGGCCTTCTTGACCAGTTTATCTAGTCTGTTGTGCACTGGCCACAACAGACTGACAGGCGATTTCCAGCATCTTGCTGCACACGTTGGAGGATCTCAGTTTCCTCAGGAAACAAAGTCCGCTTATCTCCTTCACATATGCAACTTTGGTGTTGGTTACCCAGTTCAGTCTGTTGTCAGTGTGGATGCCCAGGTACTTACCAACATCCTTTTCATCCTGTGCAGAAGCAGATGATTTCTTCCAGACCACCCCAATAAATCATTTAGCAGTGCACTGTACTCCTCCTGCACATCACTTACACACCCAGCCACTGCAGAGCCTTAAGAGAACCTCTGCAGGCGGCAACACTCAGTTACACATAAGTCTGAGGTGCACAAGGTGAAGAGGAAGGCAGACAGCGAGGTCCCCTGTGGCGCTCCTGTACTATTCATCACCATTTCAGACAGAGCACTGCCCAGTTGGACAAAATGCGGTCTGCCCGTCAGGCAGTCAGTAATCGAGGTGGTGGTGGACGTGTCTACCCTCATTGCTTGCAGCCTCTCTCGCTCAGCAGTGGATGGATTGTGCTGAATGCACTGGAGAAATCAATGACTGTGATTTAGTGATGATTTCAGCTGTGGTCTGAGGTGGGTCAGGACCAGCCTCTCCAGCACCTTCATCACATTAGATGTGAGGGGAAGCGGTTGATAGTCACTGAGGCCAGATGGAGTCGGAACAGGAACCAGGCAAGACAACTTCCACAGCACCGGTATCTTCTCCTGGCTCAGGCTCAGGTGAAGGGGTGCTGCAGAATAGCAGATAGCCTTGCCTTGCTGGAATCTCTCTCCAACTGTTGCTTAGCCTAGCCAGTAGTCACAGTCAGGCGGGGGAGGGTGCTTATTGTGTCAGTGGAGGAAAGACATGTTAAAGGTGGGGGTTTTGGGACCAAGCAGGTCATTAGTTGGGGGAAGGGTGAAAGCACTGGGGACAGTGGGGGTGTGTGAAGGTCTGGGTGATGGTGTGGTGTGTGGTGGTGGAGGAGACAGCTGAGGGCTGTGAACTAAACTTGTTGAAAAAACCGTTTCGCTCACTGGCCCTCTGCAGGCTGACTGCTGGTTATCGTTCTCTCTGCTTAAACCTTGAAGTGGTTTCCTTCATTCCAGTCCACACAGCTCTCATGTTGTTCGGCTGGAGTTTGGCCTCCAGGAGTTTGGTCTCCTCTTCAGCTCATGCTGTACACTGCTCAGCTCATCCCTGTTCCCAGAGCTGAAGGCTTTCATCTTATTATCAAGAAGTACTCGATGTGGGCGTGCATGTGTGTGGAGTACACCAAGAGAACGCTACAGGCCTGAATTCTTGACCTTTGGAAGAATGGTGTTCAAGCACTCCAGTAGAGTATGCTATATTCATTCAGCCAGCCTTATGATCAAATGAATGTGGTCAACATCAAAAAGACAGACAGCCTACATACAGTGATTCAGAGATGATAATGAGATTACCCTTGCACTATGTGCTGTGAGGTTGACCTTCCACCTGACCAATGCAACGAATGCCGTTTAAACACATGCTAAAGTTTTTGACCAATGGCCCACACTGTGCTCTCACCCACTTCTCCAGCCTGCAGAGATCGTGACTCTTTCCAGCACCGAGATGTAGCAGCTATAATGCTGGCATTGTAGAAACACTGAGATCGTGGATGAAGTGGCTGAGATGAGGTCTCCTGGCAGAGCTGTTGCCCTTAACCCTTTTGGTTAGTTAAGGGTGTCTCAGACAAAAACCAAGATTGCTGCCCTGAAGGAGGCAAGAAAGATACTGATGAAAAGTGCATTGGTGCTCCCTCTGGGCATAACACAAGAACTGGTAAGGAGGATGAGATCATCATCATCCCTGATTTTAAGAGGAGAAGAAACTCCTTTACCTTTCCCACTGCGTATTCAACCCTTCACTGTGTAAAATTGCTTCAAATATATCCTTTTTTAGAATGCACTTTTGTAAATTGCTCATAGTTTGTGCGTGTATGATTCTGTGGCTTTTTGAAACTTCAAAATAAAGCAAGATTTTATAGTAACAGACATGAGTGTAAACAAAGAGTCATCTTTATCTACACAAATGATAGAAGTATTTGGCATAAACCACAACGCCTACACAGAGAATAATCATGTGGGCAGGAGAGGAGGGTTAAAGTGTGGTAAACTGGCCATGATCTTCAGAAGTTGGTGGGCTAAGAGCACAGAGAGAAGCCAAAACGTGTTGTTTGTACTCTGCACCACAAGATAAATCAATGCAGGCATAAGGCTGAGGCCAGAGAAGCCCACTGTGGGATTTGGGCCGAGTCAAAATCAATCTCTCTCCTCACCGATCTCTCTACCTGGCTCTCTATCTCTCCTTGCCTCTGTGTCTGGGATTTCATCAGAGACTGCAGGATCCTCCTTCACTAAACCACCATAAACTTGCATTTAAGAAGTTCCCCCTGCACCATAACTTGGGCTGAAACTTCGCACACTTTGTCAGGGAGCAACGTTGGAGTGGAGACAAAAACATTCCTTTACATTGTGGTTCGGCGTCTTTGCTTCATTTGAGAACATTGAATTAGTTAGCTGGAGAACTTGCGAAACATGCAGTGTTATAAATTACTGATAATAGCTGGATTATAAATCTGTAACAACAGCATTTTGTTATCAGGATTTGACAAAGGACAGAGGACAAATGAGCGGTGTCCTACCATGCATGATTATCTTATCCTGCTCTTCCTGACCTGCCACCTTGACAGACCGCTGATGGATGACAGTCTTGCAAAGCTGAAGTGTGTGTGTGTGTGTGAGAGAGAGTGTGTGTGTTAGAGAGAGAGAGAGAGAGAGAGAGAACTGAAGAATTAGAATGTTTATATGAGATGCAGTGACAGAGCAAGAGACAAGAGCCAGCAATAGACAGATAGACAGATAGAGAAAACATACAATAATGTCCGTGTATGCATAGAGGACAGGAAGTTAGCCTCCATGAAGAGTTTGATCAAAAGCAGACATGAATAACATACTGAATAACATACACATAAAAAGAGCACCATTCATTTTTGGATACTGAGAAAGGAAATGCGAAGCCTTCATGTTTAGCAAAAAAATAATAAGATCAAACTTTGGAAAAAAAAAAAAAAAAAAAAACAGATAACGGGAACTTCCCTTAATCCCCCAATCTAAATGAAGTGCATCTTAAAAAGAAACAAAGATCCATCAAAGAGTTCATTAATTTGCAGAGGCCAAAACAAGATCCGTTAAAAACACATTCATTTCAATGCCCTTTAATTGCCAATTTAAGCCGTTATTATTTTAAGGGGTACGCCAAGTTTTCCCATGATCATACATTAATTTGAAAAAATTGAAAAGCCCTTAATTATCAATTTAAGCATTTTATTAAGGAGTACCCAGAGGCTTCC
This sequence comes from Myripristis murdjan, assembly GCF_902150065.1. Lineage (NCBI taxonomy): Eukaryota > Metazoa > Chordata > Actinopteri > Holocentriformes > Holocentridae > Myripristis > Myripristis murdjan. Next base: position 22,448,091 of record NC_044001.1, on the reverse strand, counting down.
CTTGATCGTGCCTTAATTTGAAATATCTGACAAATCAAATCACTGACAAGGGCTCACCTAAAGCGAAATATTCCCAGCTGAAAGAATCTGCCCACTTCCCTCTGTGTGCAGTATTTTTTTCTCTCTCTCTCTGTGTGATACTGAGACATGTTCAGCTTGGAGAGCTCAGCCTGCCTCGAAATGCTTTCAGAATAACAGAAAAGGCAGAAGCATGTTCAAAAAAAGCATCCTGTGTCACTGTGGCCAAAGAAAGACAAACAGGTTAGCACTCCTCCAGGTGGATGGGACACAGGGAAACATCCAGGACCAGGATACAGAAAGCACATCTGCATTCATAACAAACTTGGAATTATCTTATCAGGTGTTGGGTTCCCTGACTTTTTACCAGCCATGGAGGACAAACAGGCTCACAAACCAAGACAGTGCAAGGGAGGATTCAGCTCGATGCACAGCTACTGAAGATAAAAAGAGACAGTAAAATCACATAAGCCGTTTGTACGAACCCTCCAATACCACCCGCAGGAACGTCGGGACATCTGGGGCCTTTTGGGGTGGACCGGGGGCCGAGGACCCGCTCCATGTATGTGCTGATGGTAATCCACACGACCACAAACAGACATGGAGAGCTGTCCGGTCCACATGGCTTTGCTGGGATTGAACCACCACCAGATATACCAACCTCACAGATTAACTGAACTCTCTGGGGGCATGCTTCAACTTCCCAACTTCCACAGAGAGAGAGAGAGAGAGAGAGAGAGAGAGAGAGAGAGAGCACAGAGCCTTGTAGCAGCAGACACCGTGAACTGGATTACGTAAAATAAATCAATTTAACAGTTTGCTTTTTCATCTCAATTAAGCAATTGGCCAAACAAAGCTAACTGAATAAAAATGTTTTTGAAATTATGATGGCATATAATTATTATCTATTTCAGTTCAAGCTGACAGTAATCCCTGTTGACCTGAAAGTCTGAGGACATACAGGGAGTGGCATGAATTTCATTAACATGCCAAGCAGTGTTTTCAATTTTTTTTTTTTCACACATTCTGGGTAATAAATAAATAAATGAGTGAACAAATTGGGGATGCCTGAGGCCACTACCATGCCCACTGTGATCGCACAGCACAAACGGCGATACAGTCATATGGTTTATTATAATACTTTAGGTTTGCTGATATCTGCTGGTGGATTTACATTTCATTTTATGATAAAATAATCTAGTAAATTTGGGATTAACAAAAGGGTTGTCATGAGATTTGCAGTATGACGGCATCATGAGGACAAACAACAAAATACTAATTTTACAGGCCTGTGGCAACACATTTTTTTTCTTTATTCAGATTAAGATGTGTCAACATCCAGCATGACAAAAATTGTACAAAGTTCACAATTTATAAATGAAATATCACAGCAACTTGTGATCTCACACATTTATAGCAAAATTAAAATGTCAACAAATCCATGCTGTGTAGTACAAAAATAAATCAAACTTCAGTTCCACAGAGAGCACAATAGTTTATACAAAATCCTGTCTTTGTTAATGATCACTGAAATCAATCTCAAAATGAATCAGTTCAAATAAAATAATAAACTCTGATGAATTCACAATAATTTATATGAAAAGTCAGCATTCTAAATATGTGACAACCTTTTTGTGTTCCCTATAGATAGTCAGAGATAACTCTTTTTTCAAATTTGTTATTTATGTACCAACATCAGATGAGCAGCCGGTTTGTGCTTTAAATTCCCTTTTCCATTTTTACTGATAATGAGAATTAATTCAAAAACTGGTACTAGCTATTACTCTACTGAAGCATTACTATATTGGCAAAAAGCTGCAGACACGATGCTGTGGAAAAAGGCGTATGCAGTCATGGTTGATGGATAGTAGAGTCCTGAAAGAGGACAGTAAAGTACAATAGATGAGATTCGATCAGGTGAACAACAAGCACCTTTTGCATTAGCTCTCAAAAAGGCAAATTCTGAACATGATCGCTAACAACTAGCACAACAGAATGGAGGGGTGCGTACAGTCAGGCGTACGGGCGTGACGCTGGATGTATCACCCCCTCGAGGCCTTGTTTTACCTGCCGCAGGAAAACAAGGCTTCATTTTCTTCTGCTTTTTTAAATCCTTGAATTGATTGACTATTTAATCCTTTGTACAATGATTAGATATAAAGTGCTGCTGGGGGATAACTTCATCTTCCTAAAACATAGCAAAAATGAAAGAACATCATTGTTTTTACAGTTGATAATAGCCTACAGTATAACTGCTATGGTTATAATCATCCTCCTCTCTGATTTCAAGTCCCTGTTCTTCCTCATTCAGTGGCTCTAAGTCCACACCTACAGTGGCTACTAGCAGTTAGTTGCTCCAATCGTGTGCCAAAGAGGTCACCTGGAAAATTGCACGCCGCCGCACGTAAGGATAATATCTTCAAGGACAAGTGCAAATAGTCTACTGGCACATAAGTGGGGACAGTGACCCTGTAAGTCCCGCTGTCATACTCTATAAATACTCTTTACAAAACCCTCTGCGACCCACCTTTTAGGCTCTCAGGTACTGCTTTTAGTTTCTGTAAGAACATCAAAACATGGAAACGAAGGTGTCCCTGTGCAAAATTGTACAGAAAGAAAGTGGAACTCATATACTTTCGCTTCTAAAACTCAATGTCCAAGTTTCCTCCTCTTTTTTTTAAAAAGTCTTTTTGTATTAAAAGATTTGTATAAAAATCAATATTTTACATAGGCTATATTAAAAAGATTCACGTTACCCCGCTATGCTTATAAACAAGAAATTGCATATACCCAACCTTTTTTTCCCTTTGCAGATTGCATCCCATATCTACTATAAACAAATGATTTCGTTAGTATATTGCTGAGACATTTCTTGATTCTAGCAAGTCTCGAAATTGAACAGAATTGATACTAGAAAGGCTAGAATGTCGTCTCTATAGGTTATCATTTCTATTTTAGGTTACGTAAAGATGAGCATGGTGAACATGCATGCACCACACAGATGTGTCTCTCTAGGAATGAGCTGTCTGTCCTAGATAATGGGATTTACACCATCGGGTTTCCGTGTAATGATGTTTACAATAAAACTGTTCATACATACATTCATACATACATCAGGTCAGTTTCCTCTCCAGATTCATTTACAGCACCAATTAAAAAATGCCCCCACCTACAGCTACAAATCTCTTTTTTTTTTCCTCGGAACAAAAGACAGACATTTCTCAAGCATTGTCAGAAAATAAAGCAATTCGCAAACCAGTTCCCGCTATTGAACAATCTACACGCAAGAAGAAGAAGAAGAAGAAAAAAAAACATCTAAAATCGTCAAGTCCAAAATCATCCATTGAGGAGAAAAAAATAAGTAGCTTCCTCCTTGCTTGTAGTTTTTAAATTTGTTTTTTTTTTCCACTGTCCAGTTCAGCTTTTTCATCTAAAATGCTTTGTCGTCAAGCAATAAAAAGAACTCACGTCCTATAATCATTAGCTTACTGTTCAGAAATATACACTAAAAATGTGCATACATGAGCAGCTAGAAACATTACATGACACTATGTCAGCTCATATGAAAACGTACAAAATGTGAATGTCCTCAAAAACTATTTTGCTGCTTTTTTTCTTCCTCAAAGCAAGACCCAAAAGGGAAACAAAAAAAAATTATCATGAGGTCTTTCTAAGCATAACACCTCTTTTTTTGAAAGAACAAAATTGAAGATATATAACACTATATGATAAGTTACTGCACCGAACCGAGGAGATAAAGCCATCACTGCCTTTTTGTCTGTGGATTTTGATATACCAGCCACACCTGTTGGAGAAAAAAAACAAAAAAACAAACAAACAAAAAAAAAACCCTCTCTTGGTTGCTGAATGGCTACACTTGGATTCCTTGAACAGCTTGCTTGATATTTTCCAACAGGGCTTTGTTCTCTGGGCTCTGGTACTGGTCTTGGTTCGTGTACATATCCGTTAGAGTGGTGACGTACGCGTCAAAGTTCTGCTCGCTTATTGGCTCCTGCGGGACAAAAACAGAGGAATTAGACCTCTGGAGGGCCACAGAGGGAAGAATCACATCTCCTTATAGCTGAGGAATGACTCAATTAGATCACGATCAATCTGAATGCATGTGCAGGTACAAAACATGGTGCATCCCTCTGAGTTATGTGTCTCAAAGGAAAAGGGAAATATGGATGTACATATGAGCAGTCAAGTGGACGATGAACGATGCAAAAACACAGAGCAAATCAACAATTCTTACACTGCAAAGTTTCTACAGCAGTACTCCTTGGACTAACTTTAGAGCACATTAAAACCAGGTTATCTTAGGAAATAGGCCTATGCTTTATACAAAAACACTTGATGGTGATTGTGATTACTAGTATAAAAAGATGAGAAGAGAAAAGAGCATAGGAGGCACATGACAACATCAACAGGTATCATCTGTACTAGAGAATAATGGTGTAGGATAAAGTTTAATTGTTCACAGGTCAATTTTGACTCAATCCCGTTTCAAGTTAACAGTCATAGTTAGGGTTAGTTGAAGTAAAAACCATTTGGTTAAGTTTAGGGCAACATCTAAATGTGATCTGAGATGAGCAGTGATGGATAACTTTACCAGGGAGTTGAGGATAATTCAAGCAGAATGAAAAACCCATGCACACTGAAATAAAGGGAAAAAACAGAATATGAAAAGAATATTAAAAGAAAGGTGAAAAGGAAAAGGTTATTCTCTTACTCGCTGGTGCAGCTGCAAGCAGCTGTTATTTCTAATGGGAGCCTCTTTGTGTACCAGTGGTTTCTACGGAAAGAAAGACGGTGAAAAAAGTTTTATTATCTCGCTTTGAGGAATGTCCTCTGCTCACACAGTATGTCACAAACACTTGATTGCTATTCTCTTAATTAAACACTAGGTGGCAGTCTTTGATACAGAGTCACAGAAGATCTAAAACAGGAAGATGTAGCTAGATGTAGCATGACACCAAAACAGAGGCATGAGACATCAGGACAGAAACAAAACACAAAACTGGACCGAGGACTGAATCTGGCTCACATTACAATGGCCTGCTGGTTTTTGTAAAAGACGTATAATTTGTAAAATACTGCCTACAAAACTGATAATAAATTGCTCTGTGACTGACAGAGAAATTGATCTCCGTGTCAGTCAGCTCTCTTGGCCCCCGTGCAAGACAAGGTCATCAGTGAGTGCTGATAAGGCACGGTGCCATGAAATCCAACACAGGACCAAACAGGCTATGATTACAATGAAGCGGTTGGCCCCAGAATATAATACGTTCATCCTTATCTTCAGTTGACTATAATAATAAAAATAGAACTATGTAGCGTGGAAATAACGGATGCTTTGTCAGGAAAACTGGTACTATATGAAAAACAAGTTAGGTTCTCATTCCTCATAAATTTGGGTAGCTCTTTACAATAAGGCTACCCATAAAAAGGGTTTATAATTAGGTTGTAAACCTAAGTCATTAATAAACAATTATAAACACATAAACATCGATGCAGGCTCACTATTTGGCAAGAACATGTTACTGCTGCAGTGATTCTGTTCTGTTTAATCTCAGATCTTGCTCATTGCTTAGCTTACTTTACTTGAGATTGTCAAATAGTGAGCTTGCATGGACATTTGAAAGCTGTTATAACTTGTTTATAACTGTTTATTAATTATGTGTTTACAACCTAATTAATAACCCAATTATAAACTGTTCATAAACCCTTTAGACAATAGGGTAGCCTTATTGTGAAGTGGTACTAATATAGGTACACCATTAAGTCGGAGAAATCAAAATGGTGATGAGAGGACAATTTATTGTTTGGAAAGTTCAGAGACTTTGTATAACTTAACTTTGAGACTTTGTATAACTATTATGATTACGACGAAAATGCATGTTTTCCTTGTTTGGCCTTATGGAGATCAGTTGGTATGAAGCAATTATTTCAGTCCTTGGATCTGATGTCATCTCTTCACCACTGTCACCAACTACATATCCAATCAAGCCTCATTTCACAACTCCCCCTTACAGCTTGGAAAGACAAGCAACGCTCTTCATTTTAGTCTAAGCATGCACAATAGGCTGGAGTTAAATACACAGATAAATGTATTAGCTGGTATAATGTTGCGTTTAGCTATGTTCTCTAACTTGCCGGCTTGCCGTTCCTGGTAGCCCTTACCATATGAGGGAGCTGGACATTAGCTAAACTGTTAATCAGTGACTGGCTGAGGTTGGCCAGCTCATGCAGGAGAGATTCATTTTGCTGTTCAATCACCTTGTTTTCCTCCTCTATGGACTTCAGGTTGGACTCCATTGTCGTAATCTGAGGAGAGGAGGGGCGGACGGCGTGATATTACAGTAAAGCTTTTTAAACACAGGCAGGCATACATTATGGTGTGTTCACTGCTGCCACTGATGCACGCGCACACACTCACACACACACAACACTCAGCATATCAGATGAGCCAGTCTAGCCTTGCTTTACCTGTGTTCTAAGTTTGATCATGTCTGCTTCCACTTGTGAATTTGATTCACTTAAATCTTTGATTTCTTCATCCAGCTGTTTGATCTCCTCTTCATGCTCTAGTCCTAAAGGGGAACAACAACATGATTGAGCATGGACACATTAATACCAAAAACATAACCAACAACATTTTAGACTGGTAGCCTTTATGTTTGGACTAGCAGAATTATGAATGTGTGCAGAAATTTTGAGTCTCTGTCCTCATCTTCAGATTAGAATCCAAGCTAGTTGTTTCAGCTAAACTGAAAAATATTACACATAACTATATTATCCCGTCAGATCCCTTGATGCACCCTGGAAATTCCCTGCAGTCCTGGGAGAAGTGTGAACAAAATAGTGAAGATAAAGGCTGAACAACGGGCTGGCACAGATATTACATGTTTGATTACTGCCAAACAAACCCAGACCTTTTCTCTCAGATTCAGAGCCCCTGTCTGACTCGCTGTCTAATGCTGATTGGCTGTGTATCTCAAACTTAGGCTTCTGCTCAGGAGCGTCTGATTATGCATACACCTTCCTGATTGGCTCATTATCTGAAATTGGAATTCTGCCTCAGTACGTCATGTCTCATACCCATCCCTGATTGGCTGCACTGTGTGGGTGAGTGGTAGTTGTGGTTACCGTTGCTGGCACGTTGCTGTTTTATTGTTAGCATCTCCACTCCGGACAGCCTGGCTTTCCTCATGGCAGAGGTGGCACGCGGGCAGCCCGACAGACTGGTGGCATCGACAAGGACAGGAAGCATTGTTTTAGTGCGCTCTGGTTTGCACTCACACAAAGAACCAACACTTTAATAGACTGCAGTCTATAAATTAATTTTTATAGACTGCAGTTTATTTTATTTATGGCGCGGCATAGAAAAAAGATCCCATCAATGTCACGCCTAAAGCTTCAACTGGTCCTCATGAATCACTGTAGGTGCAGGACACTTCAACTAATCTGTCCTATAGATTGAATTCCACTAGTCCTTTCATTAAGTGTGTTAGCCTATCCTTGTTATTAAAATGAAATTAAGATGCTTCTGATTTTAATTTTCATTGTTGGGATAAAGGTGCATTCACAGGCCTGAGAAATGTCCAACCACCACAGCAGATGGAGAAACAGTCCAGATCTCAGTATCAGTGTGTGAATCTCATCTGTTTGGTTGCACTGATTTCCCATATTTCATCCTTCTGTCTCAAATGCTGAATATTTCCAACTTCAAAATGACCCAATGATGTTCTCTAGACCCACCTCCGATGCGTCAAAAAGCTGCCGCTGACGTGACCCGAGCCGTCGCACCCCGGCGTCGGACAGGACATGCCGTCTGTCTTCCCAGCCTTCCACGTGAACTGGATGCCATTCAGGTAGCCGTCCTTTTGTCTCTTGGCTGCTATGGGGCATCCTGACGCACTTCTGTGAGACGCATACTTCCCCGTCACGTGACCCTGTCCGTCACAGCCGGGGACCGGACACCTGGGTGGACAGAAGTGAGATGGTCTCAGGCGAGACGCTCTAACAAATAAACTCATTCAGCTTCAACTGCTTCACTCATGCATTTGCTCATCACCCACTTTTACTCACAAATCCAAAATTGGACACTGACACTTGATACCACAGACCACTCTAATGTTGTCTTGATTATTTGATTAATCATTATCACCACCGTCATCATCATTACTATTGTAATCATCTTGATGATTATCCTAATCATCTTTGCCACCACTTGTGTGACCATGATAAGCAAAAATATCCTCTCCTCCATCTCCATCTCCATCTCCATCGTTTTTGATTATACAGGAGCTGGTATTCATCTTGACCTGCTGCCTCTCAGCCACTGGCTGGCTGACATATAGTACAGTTGCCCAGTGAGTACCAAAACACCATATATGTGCAAATTTAATTTCTCTGTATTCCTCTATCTCTTTTGCCTTGATATAAACAAAGATACTATCATCTTATTTAAACCTGTCCCAGTGGCAGCCTTATCACACAGATTTGGAACGCTGACGGTGCATCAACACCAGTGCTAATCAGATCCAATGAGGCAGTAAATTATTCCAAATGTCATATCTCCCAAAACGGATTACTGCTAAAGTTAGTTTCAGCTGTAAATGTAACAGTCTTGTCTTTCAAATAGCAACTAAATGGTTTTAGTGTTCCTATGAAATCAGAGCAGGGTTCCAGTTCATGGCTTCTGACTGAAAAAATACAGGAATGGTCTAGATTATAAGTATGTTGTTATGGTAAAAAAAAAAAAAAAATGCTATTTTATTTTTGTATACTATTACAAGTATGACCCGTCTGGCACTCATGGAAAACATGGATGATATAAAGGTTTTATAGGTTTGAAAATTCAATTCATGAAACCTGTGCAGAGTTACAAAAAGAAAAAAAGTAAAAAAAAAAAAAAAAGAAGAAAAATAAGTGACCTTGCTGTGTCTTTACATTCTTTTATCTTATTGTGAAAGTTCATGCTGATGTTGTTAGAATTGCCCATTGAACCAATGACCCGATTGCAGTTCCCTTTGGTTTCAATAAGGAATGAAAGCGATGGTAGCAAATTGTTTTTATGGTAGCTTAACTTTTTTTTTTTCTTCTCAGGTCTGCACTGATATGTCAACAGAATGATGAGAGGCACATTTATGTGGCTCTCATATTTCTTTCAATGAGAAATGGCTCTGTGTGAAATGGTGCCTGGTTATTATGGGCTGTCAAGACAATGTATGCAAATAAAAGTAAAACTCCACTTGCAATTCAATATCAGTTACTACATAAAAGGTTTAAAAATTAACTAACTGGAATGTGAAATCTGAATTTTCAGCGCCTCCGTTATTCTTTTAATGTTCGTCTGTAGCTCTCAGCCTCTTGAAACAACTACTGGCAAAGACTCCCCACTCACGTCGAGAAGGTTTTTCTTGCAGTTATATCACATGACCAAACTGGCTTTGTTGAGAACAGACTCTCGTTCTCCAATCTCTGAAGGCTCTATTACAAAATCTGTTCTCCCTGCCCAATTCATTGAACTGCAGAGGTGCAATCTCTCTCAAAGCCAAAAAAAAAAAACCCCAAAACATTTGATTTTGCTGAGAGGAATTTTCTTTTTTCTGTCATGAAGAGATTTAGATGTAGTGAAAGGCTGCTGTCCTGTTAAGTTTCCCCCACATTCCCCCTTTGGCATAAGTCCAGATGAGTACCTTTAGGTCAAAATATTTCTCCCTCAGATGTGGAAATGAGGTCTATGCAGGGGTGTCCCCTCTCCCCTCCACTGTTTCTTCTTTTCATCAAACTTCTATCTATCACTCTCTGTTCGCTATCAAGGTGTAATAAGAGGGGGCAGGGAACAAAAGGTCCATATTAAGGCAGTTTGGAAGAGGCTTAAGAGTGAGTTATTTCTCATTAAAAAGCAACCAAGAATCTTTCATATTCCACTTTCCTTGTAGGTACCTTGCAGTCATTCTATCAAGGACTTGAACTTCAAAACTCTACTTGAATGTACAATTTTGATTAGCGGTCCCATCTGCTCTGGTTGGCACAATCAATGTCATCAAGATTAAGATCCTCCCTAAATTTCTATTTCTCTTCCAACGCATATTAAAGAGTCCTGTTTTCACAACCTTTCATTTGCAATGACAATCCTCTCAGAATTAGAGAAGATTTTTTTTATTATTATTTATTTTTTTTATTTATTTATTTTTTACAAATGCTGAAACACATTAATGGCATGGGACGACCCAATTTTCAGTTCTATTACTGGGCTGGCAGTGAATCAAATGATAAACCTGCATGGTTGCAAATTGAGCGAGCATCATGTCACCTCATCTCTGAGCTGTTCTTTCATTCCCTTCATTTTTTGTCATTAGTCACAAGTCTTTGTCACAAAAGGTGATTTAGCTGTTACAGTCCCTCAGACTCTGGGTTAAAAAAAAAAGAAAAGAAAAAAAGATTCACTATTTTGCTCCCTCCTTACTATTTTCTATCCTTGCCACTTTCTTCCCCCATTTGACTGATAGTATATTTAAATTTCTTGCAAAATAAGTAAGATTTTTTTTTTTTTTTTTACTTTTTCAGAAATACAACCCATACTTTTAATTTTTTCAGGATAAATTTAATTCTCCCAAACAGACGCTCCATTGATCGGACACTATAAATGATATGACATTGATGATGAGCATGGATTATGTATTCCGCAAATTTTAGGACTCAAAATCTGGGAATTAGTAACAAACACAAGCTACTGGTTTATACTATAATGCACAATTTTTAATTAATTATATTTAGCCTCTTAATAGTTGTATGTTATTTTATTGTCTCTATATCCCTGAATGGTTAGTGGAAAATCTATATGCATCTAATTTATCTAATCCAAAGGAAAATAGCTTGTTTCCTTGATGAGTCTGACATCCCTTTCCACACTTTCCTGGATGCGTTTGGTCCCTGCGGGACTCTCAGTGATCATAGATCCTTGTGTATCAGTGCTGAGGATGAAGAGAGCTATCTGCTGCGTCTGATTCTACATGTGCTGCTCATCAATCATCTTTCATTTATTGCAACAAATTCTGGAGAGCTGGTTGTCATCAGATTCACTCACCCACACCTTTCACCTTTATTCTCCACCTCCTTTTTATTATTTAGAATACGGCTCAATTTTTTTTTTCCAGGCAGATGGATAAATTTAGTCTCAGCATGGGATTCAAGCTAATGAAATCTTACTATTACTCTTGTCATGTGGTGCGCAGAGCTCAGCGGGAACAGATTTTGTGACTGCTTTTGGGCCATGACCCACAGTCTAAGAACTACTGCTCTAGAAATGAAAGATACATTGTGCTGCTGCTGGGCTCTCCCACAAATCTTTTCCTCTCCCTCTGAGGGGAACTTCAACCAATTCAAGCTATTTGAGTTTCAGTCTCCCGAACCAGAGATCTCGTCACAACATCACATCAGTGACCTGGAGGCCAAGCTGCTTCACGCTCTCACTGAGCAAAATCCCTGCCTGTGCTGTTGAGGCTATCGGCTTCCAAATCTGACGGCTCCATGTGTGCTGTCTGCCAGCTCAGCTGCACCAAACACACAACTGCTGAGCCGTGATGTTGAAGGGTTTCCAAGGTAGTGAGTTCCCGGGACTCACAGGAGGTCATTTGAGTGGGTCCCAGGGACATTGTGTGGTTCCCCAATAAAATGTGTGTTTTTTGACAAATTGTAATGTTCAACTTATGTTTGATGCTGTATGGTCATAATTATGGTCACATTCATGTATGTGTTGAAAATCTGAAAATTAAACAAATAAAATTGTTGTTCACAGTGTAGCATTATCAGGGAAAAACAGGGTGTGTCCAACAGATGCATCGTTACATCCTTTTGGATTTTGATGCTTCAGAGATGCAGGGTGTGTACCAAGCAACATCACTGCTTGAGGAGCTAATGTCCAGCTGGGAAAAGACTGGGGCGCTCAGTGTTGCCATCCATGCTCTGGTGGATGTAGATTAAGGTGGATATTCTGGTGAACCCCCTGCTACTACTAGCCTCTCCTGTAGAGAACAGGATCTCCTGATTTCCCTTTTATGGTTTTGGGTCCTTTTCAGGAGAGAAAGCTACATGCTTGGCACTAAGAAAGGAAGCTGAGCCTCAGTCTGAGCTCTTTAGCAGGCAAGCCAATGACAACTGCCGTGAGCAAATTCCCAAAGACAGAAACAACTAAATTCTCCTGACAATAACTGATCATCCAAAGGTCATGATCCCTGCCCTGCAGAGGGCAAGAAGAAAACAAGCATGTTGAGGAAGAGTACAATGGCTACCCCTCTGAGCATAGTAAGATCACAAGAAACAGGGAGGACAATGAAATCATCATTCCTGATCTCAAGAGACAAGCAGGGCTGAGAGGTAGTTTACCGTCTTCACAATCAATATTCCAATGAAACGGAAAACTTCAAAATCATACCCTATTTCTTGAAGTGCTTCATTCTGCGGATCATCTAGATTTCATTGAAAAATTGCAACCCCATATCTTAACTGTAAAAATATTGTATATTCTTTTTAGTGTGTACAGGGGGAATGACAGGGAGAGGAGGAGGAATGTGCGGTAAACTGTCCTCAGTCCTCAGAATTCAGTGGGCTGACAAGATCGAGAGGGGGCAAAGCGTGTTGTTTGTGCTCTGCACCACAAGAGAAATCAATGCAGCTGCAGGGCTGAGGTCAGAGAAGCCCACTGTGGGATTTAGGTAGAGTCCAATCAATCTCTCTCTCTCTCTCTCTTTCACTCTCGCTCCCTCTACCTGCTTCTGTATCTCTCCCTTCCTGTCTGTGGGATTTCACCAGAGACTGCACGATCTTCCCTTTTGAAAGCACCACAAACTTGCGTCTTATAAGTTTCCCCCGCACCTTTAAATTTGGTTGGAACTTTACACTCTTTTTAACACATACTGATTTCTTTCTCCCTGCCGTATCAAAGAGCAAAGCACTAAAGTTGACTTGAAGACTTGAAGAGAGAAATAGCTTCCATGCTTCATTTGCAACACTTAAAAACAAGGTATTCATCAGGCAATCAGAGGAACTTGTGAAATCTGATACAGTAGAAACTGTTTTACAAGTAGAATAGATTGATTTTAGAGTTAGAACATAAATCTGAAATGAGCACTATTAGCAGCAGCAGTAACACATTTTGTTATCGGGCTTTGCACAGAGACAGAAGACAGATGAGCAGCCTCCTACTGTACCTGATAGGCTCCTGGTCCTCCTTGTTCTCTTTACTGTGGATGATCTTTATCCCGCTCTTCCTGGCTCGCGGACACCCTGAGAGACTGCAGATAAATGACGGTGTTACATTGTTGAAAACTGTGTGTGCATGTGAGGCAGAGAGGAGAGAAATTCAGAAATTTCGGGCATGTGTAAGAGAATGTATAAAAAAGAGAGAAATATTATAGAAAAAGGGGTAAAATTATATTTGTATGATAAGGAAGGTGTGTTTTACCTTCTATGTGAGGCGTAGTTGCCAGTGATGTGCCCCGAACCATCGCACCCCGGTGTCGGGCACCTGGGACAGAAAACACAAACGTCTCAGGGCCTAGAAGTCAAAATGCAATTCCTTGGGGGAAATGTCCAACATATCTTTATATAGGAAGACATGCATAATGACTATAGATATTTATCTTTTTCTTTCTTTCTTATATATACTTCAACTTACGGTGAACTGAAAAGGGTAACTTCAGAGGGGCTACTAAGAATGAGTTTGAGACTTTTTGTCTGACATTATTGTATTATTAGATTCAGCTATGGATCTGTCAACACTAGCCTGACTATGGTTATTATGGAGTATCACTGAAAAACAGTGGAATGATGCTTGAAGTGACTCCATGTTTGGACAGTTTATCATTCCTCTCTGTACAGTGCTTTACATCTTTACTCTTTGTGCTTGTGTGGACCCTGCACTGAAAGGATTGACCTTATCCTGGGCAGGATGAGCAAAGGACATGATACAAATCATACAAAAATCAGTGACTCATCTCACGCCTTACTTGAGCTCTTGCGCGTTGGTGGCCAGCATACTTCGAATGCTTTTATCAGCTAAAGGACAACCTGAGAGACTGAAAAATACACCGGTAAAATGTTAGTTAGGCCAAAATGGCATGAGTCTCCAACCACACACAGTTCCACAGCACGCATACGCATATTTATGAACAAAAAACAAAACAAACAAAAAACAAAACAAAACAAAACAAAAAAACATCAACCAGACAGGAAATGCAAGAAAGCCATGATGCAAGTGCAGGGAGTTGATAAAAGTAGTTAACCCTCTGAATATTTTTATTCATAACTACAATGTAGATTGATTTTCATGCTTTGTAGCCCGTTGACTAAATGAAACGTTATAAATAAACATATAGGGATGGTCTCAAAGAGACGGTGTAAACATAGTCCTGATCCTGAGCTTTTTGTTCAGGGGTAATCTCAAATAACAATGTACAGTAAGCCCTTTTAGCTTCCTAAAGTGAAATCATTCGGTCCTTGCAGCCTCGTCCCACAATGCAAATCCCAGCAATTTTAGTCCTCTTGTTCTGAATGGTAAATGCTTAGTGTGCTTTGCACTGTGGGGAGGGCCTGCAGGACTGAATAACAACAACAAAGGAGGCTTTGCACATGGTCCATTGAGAAATTTATCCTAGGACTAGTGTATCCAACCCATAATTAATTTATCAATCTTGTATTGCATCATACCATTGTTTAGGGAAGTCAATTTGCCAATAGTCAAAGGGCTAACAAATATGAGAGAGAAGCATTCTGCCTACAGGGTTTTGACAGCATAGTTGAGGTAAGCTGAAAACAATAAATCAGAGAGATAGACTCAGTATCCACCAGGAGAAAAGGAAGTCACACCTTCGATGTGAGGCGAAATTGCTCGTCAAGTGACCACTTCCATCACACCCCGGTGTGGGACATCTGCCACCGGAAAAATAGATAGAATTATAAGCCCAAAAGGAAGGAGAAGAAAATGAGAAAATTACAAAAAAGGGGTTTGTTTCTGTTTTTGTACGTTCATTTTCATTGTTTCCAGTTTAGCTTCACTGTCTGCAATTAATATTTTGGTGGTGAATTTGGTTCCAGAGATCGGCTACTCTTGATATGGTATGATATTGAGAGCTAGTGTTGTGTCTTATTAAGATAAAACATCAAAAATGGGGAAACCACAATGAAGCTATCAATAGAAACTACCATCGCTAGCTCTGAGATTAGTGTGGATAAATGGATAAAGCTGCTAAAGTAATGATACAGCAAGCCACTGCCAGTAGCGCAGAAGGGAGGGAGGGTGAGAGAAAGAGAGACAGAGGGTTCTCTGAGGTGAGGCTGGAGCGAGGGGGAGGGTATGAACAAAAAAAAAATTAAGAAATTAAAAATAAGATGGGGGAGAGGGAGGAGGGTAGCAGAGCATGGGTGGGGGGGCATGTGGGGAGGAGGAACACTGGGACGGGGAGGGGAGGGGAGGGGAGGGGAGGGGTGGTCTTACGTTATCAGGTCTTTCTTGCTCTCCTTGCATTGGACGTACTTGGGCTTGGGACTGGGCATGTTCACGTCAGTGGAGTAGGAGCGGTCCTCCAGCAGGTCATGGAAGGGATCCAGGTCATCCGGCTACGAGAGGGTGGGAAGGAACAGAGAGAGAGAGGGAGGGAGGGAGGACAGGATGGAGGGATGAGAAGGAGGTGGGAAGGAGGGAGAAAGAAAGGGTTGGATGAAGAGTTCTTTTTCTTTGTTTGTCACATCATCACATATTAAAGCAATCACACTGCAAAACCTCTCCATTAAGTTTCACAATCAGAGTTAAAATCTTGTTTTTCTTAAAACAAGTAAAAAATATGCCAGTGGGATGAGATAATCCCACTTGTTTCTGAGACTAATCAACTTGTTTCAAGAATTTTCTTGAATCAGGGGTCATTTTCTTGATCCTAATGGACTGACCTACCTTGTTCTGCCTTGTTTCAACATATTTAGATGTTCCCAGAAATATTCATGAAACAAGTGAAGCTTCATTGGAAACAAATGGGATCTCTTCCTACTTTTTTTTTTTTTTTTTTACTTTTTTGAGAAGCAAAGTGTTTAGACTGGATATGAGATTAAATGACTTCAGACAGAACTTTTCACACACACACTCATGTGTGCATGTGCGCACGCACACACACACACACACACACACACACACACACACACACCCCTAACAAACAATGGTGGTTTGTCAGTTTGAATGGCTGAGCCTGTATGACTTTGCTGAGGCTCACCTGTCAGTCTAAAAGCTAGAGAGAATAGCATTCCTGGGAGAGGAAATAATGATTCAGTGCCAAGTGAACAATGAGAGCGTGTATGCGTGTGTGTGCCTGTGCATGCATAGGTCATTCTTGTGCGTGTGCTTCACTGCCTGTGTGTGGCCACTCTCTCTCTCTCTCTCTCTCCCTCTCTCTCTCTCTCTCTCTCCCTCTCTCCCTCAAACTCAACCTGATACTGCATTCGAATCAGGGAGGTGTCTGCATGGGATGGCTGAGCTTGCAATGCATTAGCCGAGCACTAGATGGCACTGCGGTGTAGCCACAGACCGCTTGTGGCTGTGTATGTGGGGCTGTGCTTTGTCTGCAGTGCAAGCAGCCAGGGCACGACGGCTGTTGATGCAAATCCTCTTTTCTTTCTTCCATTCTCCCGGCGTATGTACAGTAATGCCCATAAAGAGACAGGTCCAGATACAGCCCAAATTATCCAGCATTCAAGCTGT
This sequence comes from Myripristis murdjan, assembly GCF_902150065.1. NCBI lineage: Eukaryota > Metazoa > Chordata > Actinopteri > Holocentriformes > Holocentridae > Myripristis > Myripristis murdjan. Next base: position 22,431,317 of record NC_044001.1, on the reverse strand, counting down.
CTTGGAGTGCATGGTGCTGGGTCAGCCAGCGAGGTTCTCCAATTATAGGGAGCGCAGGCTGAGAGGCAGACAGAAAGGGAGAACGACACATGCATACATACAGAGATGGAGAGCAAAAAGTAGGCTAGGGATGGGATGTGCTGTATATACGCTCATATATACATGCACACACACATGCATGGGCACACACACACACTTCCAAAGAAGCATGGGCACACACACGTACACACATGTACGCTCTCACATAAATATTCACATGCTCTCTCTGACACACAAACAGATGCACACACACATGCACGTGCCTGCACACGCAGGCGCACCCAGCAGTGCTGCATTGATTTCCAGCAGTTCTTTGATGAGATGAGCTATTCCGATTCCCTCCCAAGGTGCTACTTTGCATAATTCATTTTGGGAGAAGAGCGAAATGTAAAAACAGAAAGCCAGCATGCGGGGAGCATGATCCAAAACAGAGCCGGATACCTCCGTGCATGGCAATGCTGACATCAATTAACATGCAGATTCATTAGCTTTCCCTCAAAAAACCCTAATATGACTTTCTAATGATTCCAAATATATCTGTGAGTCAGACAGGGATGTAAGTAACCTAGAAGACAATCAGACAGCGATGCAAATGTTTGACTCGAAGACAGAGTGTTGAATCAATTGCTTGGAGGGGATAATTTGGGTTGGAGCACACTTAACAGACAACATGGATATAGCATGCCAAGTGTTGGCACATCAGCTTTCCATGCTAAACTATCACACACCCCTGCCCCTGCCATTATTTTTGTCAATTTCATCAACCACCAAGATCAGAAAACCATTCATATCACAGCTTATTTTGTTTTAAATCTTCCTTTCACTTAATCCCTTCTCCCTCATCATCCATCAGCATCAGCATTATTTCTATGTGGACCCCAACGATTGTCATCAAGACTGTCTTAAAGGTGATGATACATGGGGAATTTTTTGAGGCAAAGTAGATAGGCTGTACTGCCTAAAGCAAGGAAGAGGTCTAGCTGATAATTAATCATAGGATCAAAAAGGATGATGACAGATTAAAGAGCATAAAATACATAAAAAATGATACATACTCTTACAAAAAGATTGGTAGCATAAATAAAACCATGCTATATTTTTTAGAGGTATTAAATGGTAAGCTTCAGGCAGATATTGACTTTTTTAAAACCCAAATACATACAGTGTTCTGGAAGCAAAATGTCCACAAAATCTAGAAATGCCTTCACACACTGTCCATGTTGCCATGGCCTCGGGGCCCTACCCTTTTACCTCTTTCTCGTCCTCGTCTATGCGTTTGATCTTGGTGTAGTCTACAGGCAGGTCCCAGCAGTCGGCGGCGTCCCCCATGCCGTAGCAGTGGGAGCCCAGCAGGGCGGCCTGCCTCTGGGGGGACATGGGCTCTAGAGGGGTGAGCACTGAGTCCCCTCCACCACCACCGCCACTGCCCAGACGCTTGCTCATACTCAGGTCCAACGTACCGTTCTCATCAACGTCTAGGTTGGGACTCTGGAAGGTGTTTGTGCGGTTGTTTGGGGGGGTGGTGGGGTTATTTTGTGTGTGCGTGTGTGTCAGTATGTGTGGAAAAGATGAGTGCGTGGGTGTGTGCATGATTATGGGGGAGGGTAAAAGGATGCACAGAACATAAGGAGGTAAGGATGGAGAGAAAGGGATAAAAGAGAGAGAGAGTTTCTGATTAAATAGCAGTCAAACATATTCATATTCTACGATCAGAGCTGGGCAAAACAGTCGCTGCATACATTTGGAAAACTAGAAAGTTACATTGGAAGTGCTTGGGTTCTCTGTTCCTGACAGTGACGTGTCCACTTTTGAGCTTTTTTTTTTTTTTTCTCCAGATGTCTGGGAAGATGGATCAAGCACACCTACAGTTCAAATATCTGTAACAATATTCCAATTTATTTTTTGCCCAAGTCTGTCTAGGATGAAACATTGGATACTTGCAGTGTACAGTAACAATGTAGCGTTACATTCATAAATAAAGAGGGTCAAGAGTAGAAGAGGTCATCAGTGCTCAAGGACGAGTGCATCCCTCTGTGAACCCCTCCTTCGCTCTTTCTCTCTCTGTCTCTCTTTCCTTCCATCCATCCCACGGTGGTCTGTTCTGTGGAGTTAGACGAGTGTGTGTGTGTGTGTGTGTGCATGAATATGTGTGTGTGTTGATGTGAGTGGACAGCAATGGGGGGCTGGGGGTGAGGGTTAGGGGTGGGGTTGAGAGCAGTGATGAGCAGTGGCTGGAACTAGACCGCTGCTAACCCAAAAATAGAAGCAGAACTATACTGTGTTCTGGCACAAAGTGGGCCAGATCTGAGAAGACTGACGACTCAGAACAGCGTTCATGTTACCTGTGTGTGTATACGTGCCTGTGTGTGTATGCTTTGATTTACATTTGGAAAAAAAATGTACCGAAACAGTCCATTTCCCTCCAGGATTGCTTTTGGGAGTGTGTGTGTTGTGCAGAGGTTGTGCATTTTGGTTTGTGTGTTGTGTATAATCGCTGTCCCGTCCTTGCTCTCATTAATATCTCTCTCTCTCTCTCTCTCTCTCTCTGACTCTCTCTTCTCATCTCCCGTCTTCTCCTTATCCTCTTCGCTCCCTTTGCTCCCTTTCATGAGAAGGAAAGCCCGCTCTAATGTTGATTCCATCCGACAGTGTCCCTAGGGGTGGATTCTCCCGGCGTCTGAAGCCAAAATCTCTGTGACGCACTCTGAGTCAAATGCATGGGGTGATAGATTTCTGACCGGGGATGAATGTTGCAACAACTGTGGCTGGACAAAAGAATGGCAAAAAAAAAAAAAAAAAAAAAAAGCAGAAAGAAACACTGAAAAAAGAAAAAAAGAAAGGTTTGCTGCTAGGTCAAAAGTCCTCAGAGATACCTCAGAGCATGGCAAATGGGAGATTTGAATTCTTAATGCTATTACTGAGACTTAAAGCTATGATGCCAAAATTTACATATAAATAAATATCTGTAATGTTCGATTTAAGACCAAACAAGTTCACATGATGATAATGATCCACTGACAAAAGTCCCTGCATTAGGATTATCGCAGACATGGGAAAGCTGTTGTCTGATGTATTCCTGGTGCATAACTGCCCTTTAGTGACACATTTTGGCTACCAACCACACTTCACAATTACCACTGGAATTGTATCTCAAAGGTTTTTTTTTCTTTTTTGTTTGTCTTTGCATGTGAAGATGGAAAGGCATTTCTCCAAGCAACCCGAAAGCGCATTTATTGAGCAAAAATATTTAATTTACGGCCAGAAGAGGGAGACAAATCATACAAAACTGGAAAGTTCCGTACGGCAGCTTTATATGATCAGAGGAACGTCTTAGGACTACAACATTTTCCCTCCTGTTACCTTGGAATTTCACTGTGCAGGATCTGATCAGAGTGGTACACACACACACACACACACACACACACACACACACACACACAGACAAAAAGCTTCCCTCTGTTTTAGCCTAAGATGCCTGATCCACACTCCACTAATGGTTCCCTTTTAGGCGACGCTAGAGGCTTGAAAGTGGAGCCACAGAAGAGAGAGGGAAATAGATCCAGAGAGGGGCAAAAGTGGGAGAGGGACTGAGTAAGAAATAGAAACGAAGGAAGAGCATGTAGGAACGGCAAGATGTTGAGGAGTAAATTCGTAGGCGCGTGCCTCGTCATGAGTTGACATGACCTTGGTGCACTGCCCTCTCCTTGTCAGGCATTGTATTGTGTGTCCCTGTCCAATTAACGTGGCCTAACCCCTTCGTATCAAATTAACGAGGGCAATGGAGGAGGATGTGCCCCGCCTCCTTCATTAGAGACCACCCATCCCTCCTCTGACCCCTCGGTAACCTGTGACCCCAGTTGCTGTGGCAACGCTGTGAGGACGAGGCCAGAGTGTGCAAGGTCACTGGCTAATTCCTCCCACATTACTTCCGCCCACCTCTTCCAGCTCTTAAAATAAAACCAGCCTCATTTTCCTTCTCTCTATCTCTCTCTCCCTGTCTTGCATTTTCTCTCTTTTGAATCTCGCTCCTCACTCTGCCTTTTCTTCCATTTTCTCCCTTGTCTGCTCTTCATCTGCCCTGCCTTGGTTTTTCCCCTTTTACTCCAACTATCAAAGCAGCCTGATCTGAAAAAACAGAAAAAAGTTTAGAAAAGAAATGAAATTGGGACAGCGTTTTTTATTCATTCGGTCAACCGATCAACAGATCAGCCCAACTGCCAGAGGGAGAGACAGGCGGATAGACAGACTGAAAACAAGCAGGCTGGAATGGATGCAAGTGTGTGAAGTCTCATTCAGATGTCGAAGGAACAGAGTGTGCCATGAGGTGAGGTGTCGAGATGAAAGAAGAAGAGGAAGAAGGGGGGAAAAAATCTCTGTGAAGTCTCCCATCTTGCTATCTTGCCCTGAGAGCATCCTACCTGTCTTTCCCCGCTGCAGGAGAAGGACAGACAATGAAACAGGGGGAAGACAGGTGGTAGGAGGAAGTCCTGGCTCCTCGAGGTGTTTATCTGCTTCCACCTTTCTTTGGAAGTCCATTCTTTTGAGCCTTCCCTCCCTCTATTCCCTTACCTCATACTCTCATCCTTTCCTGTACCCACCTGCTCCTCTTGTCTCCTGCCACACCATGACATTCACAAACCCACCACCTCACAGCCCTTCTTTGGTCTTTCTGTCTTTATTTTCAGTTCAGCCCCCCCAATCCGCTGGCAGTCTATGCTGTCAACATTAGCATTAAGCCAGCATTAGCTCGCCGCTGTGCTCTCTCTCTCTCTCTGGCCCCCATTTTCCAGCTCAGCATCTCGGCACAGATAATACAGGAACACCGTCACCTTATCTCCTCTGAAATGACACATTGGGCTCATGCCGTGTCAAACGGCGCTTCGTCCTGCTCCTATCTGATCCCCCGACGGAAAATAAAAAACTGCCCTGCTGAGCCCTGAGTGTAAGACGCAGCCCTGGATCTTTAATGGAATGTGTGTGTGTGTATGTGTGTGTGTGTGTGTGTGTGTGTGTGTGTGTATGTGCATGCGGTGTGTGCAGCTGCAAAATCCCTATCACTGTCAGTCTTCACTGCCAGCATTAATATAATGAAGGAAGCACAGAGATAATCTGTCAGTGGATTTTTGCGGGACTGTAGCGGGAGGCCCGTGTTTTACAAAAGCGGAGTGAATACCAGGTCATGTGAGGTGGCACAGTGTCAGATCAGAGGATACCGGTGGGTTTGTGCCTGCTCTCAGCTACCAGTGCAAAATACCAGCGTATTAAAAATCACCGCCAAAACCAGGTACATGGACATGTTAGTATGTATTTTGACATTGTACACTCCCACCCTTATTTTATATTTTAGACATTTAGGATTTACCTTATCAAGAAAGGTAGACGGTGGGAGTGATTCCTTTTCCCCCCTACCTGTGAGCAGAGGTCCTGGGGCTTCCCTCCCAGGCCATGCGGCATCTCCCGGCAGCGCGTGGACAGGTTGAGGATGGCTGTGGCCGCCATGTGGGCCGCCTCCATGTCGTGGGTGTAGTCGAAGCTGCTCTTGCTGCAGGTGCTGCTGGCACTGCTGCCCCCGCCTCCTCCCCCTCCCCCTCCTCCTCCACCTCCTCCCGCTCCCCCTCCTCCCCCTCCACAGCTGAGGCTGCTGTTGCTACTGCTGGGAGCGTAGGTGCTGGTGGTGCTGCTGGCTGAGCTGGAGTTCTTGCAGTAACGTTTGGCTGCAGCAGGCACAACAGATTCAGGATTCAGGGCGGACTGTTCTTCACTTTCACTCAACAATGTGAAAATTTTCAGCCGTTTGATGCTTCTTGCTATGAGGTATTTTATGGATTTATTTCATAATGATTTATGTACACCAAAAAGTGGGTGAACTGAGTTTAGGTGGGTTTGCCCTCCACTACACACCTGGTGAAATGTATTTTTTTAATGGATGACAAGAATTTAGACAGATCGCCTAATTACATATACAAAAAATGTGTGAGTCATTTGCAATTCTGCCCAGCTTCACTTTTAAATGCATGCTGCAAGATTTCTGAAAGACTTCTTGAACTAATTGAGCACAAAGTTATCATCCCTGCCAAATTTTCTTAGACTGTGAAAAAAGATTATGGAGGATTTTCAGGCTGAGTCTGCTAGGGAACTTGAATTTTTTTTTATTGACATTGCCATGCAGAGTGACGATAATTGCAGCAATGGAAAAGCATTATTCTGAGATCAACAACATTAGAGACAAATGATGGTAAGAAATGCAGTGAGAGCGACAGCTCCCTGGTAACAGATTTAATAAAACATTTCTGTGACGAAAATTCCTACGCATGATAAAGACAACCTGGTGTAAAGGAATATGAGTTAAAGAGAAATGAAAATGTATATAGTTTTACAAAATCCTGGATGCACAGAAAACTATGCATTATAGTTAACACATCATTATGGGAACAAATGAAAAAAAAAAAAAAAAAAGGAAAATGGCATAAGGAAAGGCAACTAAGCCCCTAGGGGTTTTCTGTATCTCACCTGCACAATCTATTGCTATTTTATTTTTGTTCTGATGTTTTGTTTTTATTGTGGAAATAAATAAATAAAAAATAAATAAAACTAATGAACATATTGACGTGTGTTATGTATATGGATGATTATATAGTTTCTTTTTTTTTTGAACAGCAGTGCAGTGGAATTTACCATCATATCCTTTGGGCGAGGTGTCCCGTTGTCCGTGGACTTTGGGTGCAATGGCCCGTTTCCCGTACACTTGGTGGTTGTTACTACCGTCAAAGGCGTTGTAGTCGAAGCTGGTCTTGGAGTACTTCTCCAGCTCCTTGGCCAGGTTGGAGCGCGGCGTGCTGGTGGAAATATTGTTCTTGTAACCATACTGTGGATACTCCAGTTGTTTGACAAAGCACATAGGCCTGGAAAATAAATGACGAGGGGGTGGAAGTTGGACCGAGGCACTCAACATTGCCCAGGGGAAGGATAGGGAATTTGGGGTTTGGTTAAAAAATGGGCAGATGCAACGGAAGAGGCAGACTGGTAATGCAACATCAAATAAAAGATTACAGGGTGCTTTGCTGAGAATATGGAGAATGTTGTTGGAGGATTGAGACTGAGCTTGGGGTGCAGTTCTCCCCTTTAAAGTGCAATATGTTTTGCTGCTCATGTTTAGAGAACATAACCCTAGTGAAAATGTGTTTCACGTCGAGTCAATAAAGACAGGCAAAATTGAATTTTCGCATTTCTTTTATTATGCTTACACACTTTTAATATGCTTTCATCATTTGATATTCTTTTACAGTCTCAATCTAACGCCAGCAAGAAATGAAATGTAAGATCTTGCACTGTTGATGCTCACTTAGATATAAATATAAAATCTACAATTGCTTATGACTTTTCATCATAGCATTTTCATGACTATCAAAGACGCTCGCATTCAAACAAAGATGCCTACACTATGATAAATGAGGCCAATTTTGTTAAAATCCAATAAAACATTTTGCCTTCATAAGTAAACACAGAAATGAACATGCAGTCTCTTGAAAGTATTCTCAGGAGACGAGAGAACATAAACATAAAACAAACAGAAAAGCCTTATAATCTCGTCTTTACAAGACGCAGGGAAAAGGAACAAAACCCATCATTCCAACATTAACAAGACTTACTAACACTGCTATACCTGTGAAGTACAAACATGGGCTCAATGCAATACTGAGAAGCCTTTTTGTGTCAGATTGAGCTTTCAGCACAAAATCTAAGTGACCAATTAATCACCAGTCTTAAATGTTACATGTTCTTAGGGCAGTAGGGAACAGAAGATACTGATAACACTAGAGGGTCGGGGAGTTACATGTGTTTGTGTTGCATGCTGTGCATGACATAATGATGAGAGGAGATTTGTGGAAGACGGGGTGTGGAAAAGAGTGAAGAGTGGGTACTACCTTAAGACGCGGTCTGACGCCTGGTTGGACTTGGAGCCGTCGCAGCTCTGGTGCTTCTCCTGGGCTTTGGCCAGCTTTTCGGCTGCAGCAATGGGACATCCTGACAGACTGAAACAGGAGAGCAAGAGTTACATGCGGCTCCTGCATGTTGACACATTTCGATAAGTCACCACGTTACACCGCACGTGCAGATGTGTCACACGTTTGGCTGACAACAGCTATTGCACATCTGTTTGTGAGACAATCAATTCCAAAATTTGCCTTGTCTGAGAAAGTCTACCTGTCTGTGGTTTAGAAAGTTGCTGGTTAAAACATAAAATAATTAATTTTCTTATAACACTTTGAATAACAACACCATTGCTAACAGCTTGCATGTTTCTGGTTGAGCAGCTTAAGAGAATTCTTAGAATAGATATTCCCATACGGACAAATGTGCATATTTACATTCCACGGCATCCTGTTTCCTTCGCACACATGCTGACAAACACATACACACACACACGCATACAAACACCGGTTTAGAACAGAGTCTAGCCTGGAAAAGAATTTAGTACTGTAAAACTTCGTCCTGGCAACTAGCTGACCAAATGTGACAAAAGTTCATGTTGTTATCCTTAACCCCTATTATTCTCCATCCATTCTGTCAACTGCACTGAGTCGGGCCTCGGTGAAAAAATTATCTTTGACAATGGCCTGAAGCCAGTACAGGGTTGTGTTCATGAGCACCTGTCATCAGACGTGCATGAATGTGTGCGCACTCATGCAGGGATAAAAGTGTGTATCGGTCTGCAGGTTTTGGAGGCATGAGGGAGTGTATGCAGGTTTGTACCAACTCTTGCTGGAAAAAAAGTGAAAGTTTATTGTGCGTGTCCATGTGCGTGCCTATCTAGTGCTAAAGCCGTGTCACTGAGCACAGCAGGGAGGAGTTCTCATCCTCCCAGGTCTGCACCTCTCCTGTCACCCTGGCTGAGTGGCAGAAAGGTGCTAATGGCTGCCGCTATGCCCCGACTCCCTGAGCATCTGCTGCGGGTGACACTCCTCTTTCACTGTCACCTCGCCCTGTCTGACAGCACTGGCAGGAGTGCACTGCTATTTCAGTTTCCCCCTCCAAACCTGCACCTGATAGATGCCATTTTTCGCCATGAGCTGATAAATGATTTATGCTGCAGGAGGTGTGAATTGCTGCATCCTAATCGGCGACCTCGGCAAAGCTATGGAATTGTGAAGCCCCTGAGCTACTTGAAATTTCTCACCTAAGACAACAGTATGAGAAAGGCTATATCGAGACACAAAATGACATTCATGAGTTTACGAAAAAACATAAAATGTTGAACAACAAAAAAAAAAGAATCAGAATCATTTGTAGAGGATGAAAAAAATCATTTAAAAGACCAAACAAATAATGGCCAAACGAAGTCCTGAACAGAAGAAAGACAATGCGACATGGCGACATGGACAGTGCCTTTTTCTGATGGGCAGACTGTCACTTACCTCCTGTGGGAGTTTCTGTTGCTATTGACGTGGCCGCGTCCCGTGCAGCCAGGCGTAGGACACTTAAGAACATTCTCATACATAGCCAGAACTTCATACAGACAGGAGATAGGAGTGAAAGACAGGGAAGGTTAGGAGCCCCTCGCAAACACGCATGAGTTCTATTAGTATATGAGCAGCTTGGCATTATAAACATCATTAAGAAATGAGCCCATGTGAACCCAAATGACCTCTCCTTCATTTTAATGAACACTAGTCTGAAAGGGCAGGCAAGGTTTCCCACCATATTGCTTCCACTTATCCAGCCCTTTCAAATTAGTATTCATGGAATAGGGACAGTCATGAATAAAAAGAAGTCATTTAAGTCTAACAGGACAAAACCAGCAAGTGACAGAAACGGGAGGAAGTTTTGGGCATGCAGAGAACGAAGCAGCCAACAGCTAGCAATCATGCAAAACACAAGCCCTGAAATCAATGGAAAAGCCAGACAGATGGAATGCAGTCGCTTGATAGAGTACGCTTTGTTATCATCCGCACGTTGTTAGGGTAGAGAGTGCAGTCTTCAATACCATTTACCATTAAAACAGTCCATAACTGTCTTGGATCCCCAAGGCAACCAGCCAATTAGATTAATGATCTATGGACATCCGAGAGGACCAGTTGGAGTACCGCAGGCAGGGGTGCGAGGAAGGGTCGCCTCGACACCACTGGTGTACAGGGCCAAACCCCATCGGCATCAGCTTCATCATTATCACCCCCTTAAACTTTAACCCCTCGTCATCTTCCCTCCCTGACATACTAATTAGTGTTCTGTGCAGGTAATTGGACAAGGCCCGCCACCTCAACATGCCAGGAGCCAATGCATTATGTATATCCCAGTTTCCCCTGCCCTCTGCAAAGAGACAGATAGAAGGGCTGGAAATTGCAGGGTTCAGCCGGATCCACTGGGTACATACGTAGCTATGCAAATGGCGTGGACAAGAATAACACAAAGAAGAAACAGACAGGAAGCAAATGTGGTTTCAAATGCCTGTGCAGAGTGATGCACAATATATTGTGCTCCTGAGCAAATCAGGTAAATCACTTTAAAGACAAAAACAAAGAACCCGATGTGAGGCGATTAAATATTTGATATTCTACAGAAAAGGGCTGCAATGAGCAAACATGAATGGGAATTAATGAATTTGAGATATAATTTAATCGTCATTTTTCACATTTCCCTATGAACAGTCTTGCCGCACTGTGTGATTTCCAAATTAAATGAAGCCATTGCATTAATAATGCATTGTCCACTCAGTACGGCAAATGTGTTAATAGGCAAGAGAGATTTTCCCATTGCTGAATCTGCCCTGTAGGCAGTCGGATATGTCACATATACACCTCTTTACCTTTAAAATAGTGGCATGAAGAGTCTGCCTGCATGGGACTATTGACCACATATTGACAGGAGGAACCTGTTGGCTGGCTGCCCCATGGCCAATAATGCATTTTTAAGCAGAGACCTATTGATACATTATGCCACACATAGCAGGTCACCTTTCACCACCATCAAGAGTTTGATAGGGAAAGAGAGTCCAGGTGTGTGTGTGTGTGTGTGTATGTGTGTGTGTGTGTGTGCGTGCGTGCGTGTGTGTGTGTGTGTGTGTGTGTGTGTGTGGGTGCGCGAGTGTGTCCGTGCTGAAGACTGGGATTGGTTCTGCCACAAAGACCGGAAAGAGAAGTTTTTGATTCACAACGTCCTGTACAGTATTATTATGATATCATTTCCCCAAAAGTCAGGGCGATCAACATAAGTGAGGAACAGGAGAAGGAACATCGACATTGCATTCCTAAATCTCCAGTGACAATCAATTCAAGCCTATCCCAAAATCCATTTTGGGGTTTGCTCCCGGTCAAGGTCAACCGCTCCGAACCATTCCAAATTTCTGGGAGAAGAATACACCTCAAGTTAAGGACCTTTGTGTGGACGCTGCCACACAGAACAAGAGTGATCTTTGACACTGCTGGTCTTTACAAGCTCAGCTTTTATGCTAACTAATTTCTTTGCCATTATCGAAACCCTCTTTTATTTTGATTGCCGTCTGGGTCATGGCAGATCATAACTTGATTTTCATGCTGCGGGTAATGACACGTGTAAAGGGGCTTTATTGAGAAGTTTGCACAAGGTGAATGAGACTAAATAGCTGGGGTGAAATCTCTTAGGGGAAAATTCACTATTCATTCAAGACTAATGTTTATTGCCACTTCAGTTGATCCGTGACTTAGAGATAGGATACTGTCTTCCTTTTCAACAGAATTTAATTGAGCAAAGAATACAAATAAATGAAGAGGGTTTATGGTATGGCTGAGTGAAGTAGCCTCAGTGATATTGAGGTCCGTCAGCGTTTTCAAGCTTTGTGAAAAATCAGACTTTAAGATTCTATTAACATCAAAAAGCCAGACATAGTCTTCAATCAAAAAGCAAACCATGGAATTTAACTTTTTCCTTACAAGATATACATGCACTGCCTAATGATGGCATGGGGGAGCATGCAGCCAATGAATCCTCTACATTAATAAGAGTATCAACAGTGGATGGGACTATCTTGTGCACTCAATCACTGTCAGCCAAACCAATGGAAGAACGAGTCGCATGCAGTCAAGTAAATCACTGATTGACGGCTCTTGACAATCCCACCAATCACCACATTGCCGCCATTTGCACATCAACAAGGCCTCATTTCCCACCTCATCACCACGGCACACTAGGCAGGCAATCAGCAAGCGAAAACTGTGACCCCATGCAAAAGGTCACATCAGGAGTGCAGCTGCAGCTCCCCTGACCTCTCGCTGGCCGGCCACAACAGCAAACACACCGCAGACATAATGAGCCGCAACCAGACACAGCAACAATCGAGGGAAACATGCAGATTCCTCAGCATCAAAGAACAGGAAGGCCGCAGGTTGGGGAATTACATTAAACAGGTGCTTGGCTTACTTTCTGGTGGCACCCTGTCTTTGTGCGGACACCCAGACAGGCTTCGATGGTGGGGGTACAAGCCCGTCACGTGGCCTGTTCCGTCGCAGCCTGGTGTTGGACACCGACTTTCTTTCTTGTCTGCACGTGAAGAATCTGTGTGTAGAAAGACATATTCACATGGTCATACGTGGAATCACAGCAAGACAGCCACACACAAGCTCACACACATTGTCCTCACAGAGTCAGATTCAAATATTAGGTGCTGCCTCACTGAATACAGGCCGCACTGGGACCAACACAAAGCTCTGTGACCCTGAGAAAAGACGTGATGCCGGCTGTACATTGTGTATGGCTGTTGCTATGACAACCACATAATGTTTGAGCAAGAATTTGCAACTCAAAGCAGTATCTCACAGATGTCAGTGAGTTACATGGGTGCCACTGGTGAGATATAGTGTAACTATAAAAAAAAAAAAAAAAAATGTCACATCAGTATAGGCTATTTAAAATCCAACTGAGAGCAGTAACAGCTGCACAAGGAAGGAGCAGATGTCATATAACTCTAGATAAGTACTCTTTTTCATAGTGCTATGTTTATTTGAAGGAGTGGTGTGAAGACAAAAAAATGCAATGGCTGTGTACTAATTTTCTGGCAAATCTTTTCTTTGTTGTACCAAAATTGTGATCATTTGTAAATTATTACAGCTTTGGTGTCAGTGGCCCTGTGTTCCATTTTCCAATTTAGATTCAAATTAAGAATTTCATCCAACTGCTCTTTGTTATAAAGCCTCTAAAATATGCTCAAAACATGACAGTTTGTTGAATTATGTGTGGCACTGAAATCTAACAAGCACGTGTGTACTATATGTACAGTATGTGAGCACACACAGACATACACATCAGAAAAACCTACAGCAAGCAAACATACAGTACACACGTTTGTGTAATCATACGCTTGCACAAACACACAGACAGACACAGACACAGACACCCACACACACACACACACACACACACACACACACACACACAAACACACACCGGATAAGATTGTCTTTCCTTTCCCAAAACTTTGTTCTCCTATTTCTCCAAAAACCCTGATCAGATATGGTTACCACCAAAAAGCAATGATGCCAACCCGTGCCAACTGGCATTGTTTCCCAAATGTAACCATCCACCTTCAAATCTCTTTGACTCAGAAACAAGGTCAAGGATTCTTCTTACAGTCAACATGCAATTGTTGCTCTAGAATGATACTGCATTTCTCTTTTACATGAAAACTGGGAAGATTTCAGACGCCAGTACCATATAATAACTATCATAGCTGAATGCTACAGGATGTGAGTGATGGATCAGATTGTCTAACCAATTTGGAGCTTTCTGAGTGACAGCAACCCTTTGCAGGGAGCGAGGGGGCATTTATCCCTTGCCACAGAAACACAGACCACTAATTAAAGTTTTACAGGCCTCTGTAACTTAGTACCTCCACCTCAGGCACTCACTGATGAACCAAAATAAACCCAGGGGTGGAGGATTTGGAGGAAAGAGAATAAAAAGGGATGGGGAAGCAGGGTCCAAAAAAGACAAAAGCGAGAGATAGCACAGAGCACACCTACTCATATATTTACGAGTCACCAAAAGAAATCCCAGGTCTTGAACATCTGGACATCCTTCATCAGTAAAAAGCACCTCATTTTCCTCTGTGGCCCTCATTTATCTATTTCATATCAGGACGCATGAGATTGGTACAATATGGCTATGTCATGTCTGGCCCTTCTGTCTGGCACCAGTGCAATAAATGCATGGAAATATTTTCATGTTGACAGGGAACTGAGGCTATATGTAGAATGTGGCATTAAATACTGGCTTCTTTTCTGGGACATTATTACATTTACTGCTGACGTTTGAACTGCATGTTGGAGATAATTCTCCATTTCCATGTGCACATGCATGCACGCATACACATACATGATGCCTGCTCGTTCTGCCCACCACAGACCCATGGCAGAGAGTGGAGGCGGCCAAGTGGAAGGCATATTAGAAAGCAGGGGTTATTGATTGTGGCTGGGGACGGTCTGCGCTTTGCATAGCAAATGGCCCCCATTACCATACCATCTCTGGATAATTAATGTGCAGTCAGTGGGCCTGTCGTTCGTTATCGGTCATTCTGATACTGTTCAATTTCCATCTCGCCCTCATGCTTCTCTTAGGGAGCTGGCCTCTCCCCTGAAACTCCCCCCTCTCCATGCTCTGTTTTATAAATCACACAGGAACCCTGGTCAACGAGTGTCTGCCACTATCTTGCCTAAGGAAAGATGTTATCGTGACGCAACTGTCTCGCATCCTCTCATTATTCCAACATTAGCCAGACACAGGGGCCATGGAGTGCTATTGAAATTAACATTTGTGTGGCATTTAAGTTGCAATATGTACCTGCTGTGAGTTGTGTGGCATTTAAGGTGCGATATCGACCTGCTGTGAATTAGGATGCTCATATTTGTTGCTCTCATCTGATGTCTCTCTTGTGGGAGCCCATGAAATGTTTTAACCTACCTTACCATGAATAGAGTATTGTTCCAGTAATGGATATGATATGAAGAGTGATCAGGAGCTGCAGTAAACAAGAGAGCCTGTAAACAGAGCGTTGTAAATGCCACTGCAATGTCTCTGTGGCTGCAAATCCACTGTATTTGCCTTGGTATAGAAGTGGACACTGAGCATACTGTACTGAAACTGTAAATTGTAAAAATAATTGCCAAATAATGCTGCTATTTTTGTACTATATGATTATAAACAGGCATACTCTACAGAATATGAGCACTTGAGTGTCTAGGGTATCAATAAGTATCAACTGCTAAATGGCAGAACATAAGCATAATAAACAAACCTAAAAAGCTCCTGTGCTCCCCACAGAATGGATTCTTTCCAAAGGCAGCAGGCCTCTCTATTTTGTAGATTCCCTTCCCAAGTGCTTGTGCAGGTTTAAAAATAGGCAGCTTTACCCCGAGCTGCATCGCAGGGATGAGATTTGCGGTCCTAACAGGCCGTGCAGATTGCCATTACTTATGCCTGACAAGCCTACCCTCTGATGTTTCCATGCTGGCCTATTTTAACAACATAAGCTGCTGCTGCCGCTCCCGCTGCTACCGAGATGCGAATTTCCAAATTGGCTGAAAAAGCTTGTCCTGGGGTTATAGTGAGGTTCCCAGAATACACGTGGGCTGTCTAGTCTGCAATACAGGATAGAGATACAGAGCCGAACACTGGCAAAGAAACATTTTACCTGAGCTAGTTAAATGAGGTAAACATGTCTCCTATTGTGTAGGTATGGTCTGTAATGCACAGTTATGTATAAGGTCATCTAAAGTGTACAGCAAGAGGTTTCAGTAAGCTTGACATGCATCTGAACTTATCTGCATTTGAAAGACCCACTAACCTTTATGGTAGAAGGGCTTCTTCATACCATCGGGTAGCCGGGCTTTACGCTCAACTCCATAGCCATGCCGTGGGCCCTGGTCTTCATGGTACCTCACCCCATCTCTCCTGGCAGCCTCGGCTGCCATTTTGTCCCGCATGGCCTTGGCGCGTTCCGACTCTAGTGCAATAGCTTTCTCCAGCAGGGACAGGTTCCCCTTTGTCATGTCAAACACTTCCTCTGATCGGTCTGATGTCACCGAGGTGGTGTCCTCATCGAAATCCCGGTGGTTGCTGTGATATCGGTCATCCTGAGCACAGCTGGAGAATGCTTTGGAGCGTGGACTCAGTTGCTCTTCCAGCTTCATAAGATTGACCATGTCTGAATAGTTCCTATCAAGAGTCCGCCTCTCCTCCTGGCTCTGGTGGAGATCCTCGTAGCCCTGACTGTGGGGCATTTGATGGGCATCCCCACCTGAAAAATGATTTTGCTGGGAAGACCCAGTTCGGTCAGCAGACTTTGTTTCACTTAGTTTCCGGG
Source organism: Myripristis murdjan (assembly GCF_902150065.1). Classification (NCBI taxonomy): domain Eukaryota; kingdom Metazoa; phylum Chordata; class Actinopteri; order Holocentriformes; family Holocentridae; genus Myripristis; species Myripristis murdjan. The sequence goes on along the minus strand of NC_044001.1, from coordinate 22,414,948 downwards.
CCAGGTCAAAACACTGGTTCCGTAGACACTCTAGACTGCTCAGGCACACTTCCTCATCGCTGTCTTCTAGTTGTCCGTTGCTGGTGGTCTTAACTTGTCCATTACCACCATTGTGTGTATTTCCCCCATTGTGGGCACAGTCATTGTCTTCTCCATTCTCAGCTGTACTATCCACATAGTCCTGTCCATCCAAGTTGTCGGACAACACCGCCCCATGGCCTTGTGCCAACAGCTTGAGGGAGTCCACTGTCTCCCTAACCACATCGCTGTCCACATCCAAACTTAGATCACCCTTTTGTGTTTCATCCCCCTCCCCCTCTTCCTCTTCCTCCTCCTCCTCATCTTCCTCCTCCTCCTCTTCCTCTTCATCTTCTTCCTCCTCCTCTTCCTCTTCTTCTTCCTCTTCTTCCTCCTCCTCTTCTTCCTCAGCACTGTTTGAGGAGTTGCTGTTCATCTCAGATTCTGTCATGGCGCGGTAGGCGGCGTCCTCTGCAATCTTGCCCAGGTTGAGCAGCGACTTGGCCACAAGTTCATCGTAGTTCTCATACTCATCGTTGTTGTTATCATCCTTCTCTGCTGTCGCGCCAGATTTGGAATTGCTGCCGCCACCACCATCGCCCTCGCCACCCTCGCCGCTGCTCATCAGATCGTCCTCTGTTGGAAAAAAGAACAAACGTCTTGTAATTTCATTTCTGTCATTCTATTTTACTGGTAAATCAGATTTCTGGGCTTGGTCCATCTAAATTGGATAAGGAACTCTTTGCTTCCCCTAATAATTTACTTTGAGAGTCTTAACAGCAGCTTGTGTACTGAATTGTGAATCAGCACAGGAAGTTAAATATAGTGCTTTGGGAAAGTTCCAGAGAAACATGCCTTAGTAAATGAGAAATTAAACCAACGACTATATCTTTGACAACTTATATGCTATCCCTTAATCTTGAAGCTCTTTAGAAAGAGACCTCATTCAAGTTCTTTATTTTACTTAAAATATTACAGAGGAATTCTGTAAATAGTTGCAAATGAGATTATATTATACTCATTGTTCTGTATAGTTAAAGTAAAACACATTTGAGTGCAGAAAGAAAATCTTTGAATTGCAGGGAGCATTTTAACATTGTACCTTATGGAGTCTAAAAAGTAAGAGATAATATGGTGTTCCATCTGCAACAAGATGAACCCCTGTCACTCGCTATTCATCGTTTCCTGGCAAAGTCCTTTTTTCATTCAATCAACAGTATCTTTAGAATTCCTTTCACTGCCTAATTGATTCTGACAGGCTGCAAAAGGTTACTGAACCTCTTCTGTCAGTAATTTCAAGCACTCACTCTTTGGAGCACTTCCAATCTCTCCTTTCACATTTCCGCCTTAAACCGCCAAGAGCACATCGCTCACATTGGCGTCACATTTGCCACTTACATTCCTGCAGAGAAAACGAACCCAGAGGCCCACACACAGAAATAATAAATGTGACTTTGATTTGAGAAGTGAGAAAATCACCTGACAAAACACTACTGAAGTGTAATCGTCTGTGATGAAATATTAATTATTGCCTGGTTCAAAGCCTTGTCTGTAATCACTATAGCCACATTAATGCAAACTTGGCCATTTCCATAAGACAAAAGTTGAAAATATGAAGCATAAAGAAATCAAAACTCATATGAACATGCATACATCAACAATTGTGGTAAACAATGCTGTTAGGAAAGCTTACATTCTATAAAGCCTGCATAAACCTTTTATCCCTATACATGTACACACGTGCACACACACACACACACACACACACGTCTAATGAGTGCAACACAACACTGACACTGAAAATACTGGGTGAAGGCATTAGACTGCAAAGACAGAACAGTCACGAATGACCAGGCACATATTTTGACAGAGGAACGCTTCTTACAGAAACCTACAGCACCAGGGGTTTAATTTTTGATGGTATGAAACATGGCACAGGGAAGCAATTTGAAGAGCAATCAGCATACACAAAGGGGATATGGAAGCGAAACAGATTGAGGAGGGAACAGAGAGACTGCCCTGCCCTGAATTGGCTTTGGATTAGCTACAGCGATGTGCATGTCACCAAGAACCAACAAGAGGCTCTTCACAATGCCACCTCTATTACATTTACGAGATTGGAATCTCCCTAGCGACCATCCAGCACCTCTGTCTTGAGGAACATGAGGAAAATGGTAATGACGCATATGGAAAGACTTATCTACATTTCATAGGAAAAATGACGCAGATTAAAAAATGGTATGAAGTCCCCATGTTCCAAGAAGGCAGAACAGCTACAATAGAGCGCAATGCTGAGGGGGATTTGGAAAACTCACTGGAACACACATGCCTCCCAGTGACACCTACATGCACTGTGGCCTGCCAGTGGCTCTTACTGAAGGCAAATGGTAATGATTTACTGCCTGTAGGAGACGCTGTCAGGTTGTTGACATACTGAGCAGAGGGTGGCAACAGTCCTCCATCTCAATGTGAAGGCCACACTCTTGACTGTGAACTCTAATGAACGCCAGTCCGTGGAGATGTTTTCACATGTCGACGAGGAAGTAAGAGAATGGCGGCTGAGACGCCGCATCAACACTTTGAGTGGGTAGAGCCACGCGCCAAACAGGGTTAACACACTCCTCTTTCAGAGCTTCACTCTTAATTGAACTTGAAGGCACTGTCAGGTCCAATCGCAATGTGAGGGTGCAAAGCAGAATCTGTTGGAGAGAAACCTGCCAAATCTGGTGTTGGGCACACTGAGGTGGGGGGGTGGGGCAGGGGCTATGGGAAGAATATGCTATTTCTTCCCCTAACCCAAGAAATAGCATATTCTTCCCAGTATTCAAATCTCAGTCTCAAACTAGATTCACATTTTGTCTTGGGGTTCTATTTTTTCTAAGGACACTTCAGATTCTCGTTCGTTGTATAACGCCATGATGGTGTCTGTTGTTTTTTGAGAAAACATCTTTTTTCCAACCCTTTCTATGACATACCAAATAATAGTCACACTTTAGACTTTTAGCAGTTTAGCATGTTTGGTTCCTATAAAGATTTTTCCCTACAATTTAAAGAAAAGCCCTAAATGTTTTGGGAATCGCAGAGCCTCTAAAAAAGTCAAAGAAACCCAGAAAGGGTGCATGCTCTCAGGAACAACGGCAGCACCTCTCCTCCAGGTGAGTAGGTTTGATTTAGCACTAACAATTCTGTTTCAGGTGCAGTAGCCAGTCATACAGATGGTTTTGAGAAAAAAAAAAGCACACACAAATAAATAAAAAAAAGCCTAAATAACTAAATAAATAAATACACTGCACATAAAACAAACGAGATCAAAGGAATAACCAATCACTGTAGGAATAATACATTTTATGTCTTCGGCAATGCTGCAATTTCAGCATGTTGTTATAGATCTTTTATCTCATTCCAGTGCGAAACACAATGGCAGAGGCGATCTTTTGAATATCACTGCCAGCTCTTCCAGAACACTTGTTTCAGCCCGCCGAAAATGGGAGCAAGAAACTCTGATTCAATAAAAAACAATGCCACACCTGAAAATTAGTTGTAAAAATGTTGAAGCAGAGAAGAGGATATGGATTTAAAAATCTAATAAGACTGAAAGCAGAGCAGCTCTCTGGTGTGGCTCTTATGTATTTCTAGCCATTTAAGTTAATTAGCATGCTTTGCAGAACATCCAGTAATATGTAATTATCACAATACAATGAGAAACATTCTCACCTTGCCCTTGACTGTGCTCTCCTTCCTCCTCCTCCCCCTCTTCATACTCCACCTCCTCTTCCTCTTCTTCCTCCTCCTCCCCCTCCTCTACCCTCTCCTCCTCCCCCTCTTCCTCATCCTCTTGCTCCACCTCGACCTCCTCTTCCTCTTCCTCCTCCTCCCCCTCTCCTTCCGCTCTCTCCACCTCCCCTTCTTCGTGCTCCATTTGCTCCACATTGTAGTCCACATATCCCTCCTCTTCCTCCTCCTCCACTTCTCCCTCTTCCTCCTCCTCTACCGCTCCTTCCTCCTCCTCCTCCTCCTCCCTGTCATCCATCTCCTCGGTCCCATCTGTCTCGTAGCACTCCTCCATCGTGGAGTTGTCCATGTCATCTAGGTAGGTGTTCCTCTTGGGGGAAGGTTCCAGGGTTTCTCTGTCTAGACTTTTCCTCTTCTTGGCCAGAGGGCAGCCGTACACACTGCAGAGGAGAGATAAAGAGGGCAGCCGTTAGCCATTAGCTCCACCTAGCTAGCCACAAACGCTAATGTTAATTTGCACTCAGGCCTCTGTGCCGTGGTTTAGAAGTCTGGAGGCGATGCACCGCACACAGCAGTGCTGGAGCGCTGCACTCCCTCAGCCTCTCACTGCAGAGAGAGAGCAATACCTCCAAGGTTCAACTATGGTTTGTTATAGTACCTGGGTGGAATAAAAATTAAACTTTATTTAATCAGCTTTAATTGCGCACATAATCATTAACTATTGAACAATATGCAATAAAACACTCCCCTTCTTGAAGAAAACAATTGCAGGGGGTAACATATGTACTTTTTAAGGGAACAAAGTGTAAAATTCCATTTCTTTTCAGGTAACACCAATTTATTCTCAAGGCAAAAGAAAATCGCTGTGCACACCCCGCCAAAACACTTTGTTCTGCAGACTGATATGCCCTTGCTATGACATATACTAAGAGAAGCAAAACAGAACGGCTCCTCTGGAATTAACTTCAAGGGGGGAAAGACAACCTGTGGCCTGATTAATTGAATCTTGCTAAGGCACCTCGGGTTTTAATGTATTCGCTGGCTCCCCTTGGCAGCAGGGGGACAGATCCTAATCTGATAATCTGATAATCTGTGTATTCGCTCAGGCTATTGATCACAGGGGCTTAATCCATTTCACTCATCAAACCTCTGGGAGCCTGGAGCTGCTACCTGGGCCCTAATGTAAGCTGTGTGAGTATGTGTATGGGTGTGAATTTAGGACGTGTGCGCGTGTGAGTGTGTATTGGTGTGCGCCCGTGTGCATGCTTGGCACATTTGAACAAAAGCACCCACACAGCCAGAATCATGATGAGTTCTGCTGAGTGTTTTGGCCATCAAATAAACTCCCTGTCCAGGCGTGAGTGTAAGAGAGCTAAACACGCTTTGGGCATGTTCATTCAGCTGTGAAATATCCCTGGTTCCTATTTTTACAACCTCTGGATGTTTCCCTGGCTCTGCACTGCTTAGTGTAAGACCTGATGTGAATGAATGGCACAAGGCAGTGTAAGAGAAGAAGAAGGAAAAAAAATGTTAGTGAATGTGTTCTGCTTTGGTAGTGCAGCAGCTATGGAAAAACCTCATTACCGTAGTTAGTTAATGACTGTCTGCTCATTGTAGAGTGGTGGATTGCAGTGTTAGGAATCCATTGCTGTTTCTTCCTTTTTCCCTTTTTTTGAATCAGTGTAACATGCAGCATGTCCCAGAACCCTGCAATATCCCATCCATTGTGCTCTGTCTCTCCCTCTCTCTCTCTCTCTCTCTCCTGCAGACGTCCATCAGTCAGTCAGCGTCCAGTCAGCTGGCAGGCTCAATCTCGCCCAGCCCAGGGATTCCTTAATGGTCTGACCCCCTGCACCCCCCGCAACCAGGGGCCTCATTTCATTAATCTAAGCCCACATGGAAACTCATTCCCTGCCTGACAGCCAGACCTCTCCCCCAGGGCAGTGTGAGGGTCTGCGGGACAGCGAGGGAGGGGTGCGCTGCGGCACTGTGATCAATAGTGCTTGTGACCAAACATCTCAAAAGCACATTAAAATGCCACTCATCCTGGCCCCCGTTCCGGGACCCTCTCCAAATAAATCAAGGGCTGGTCCCAGCAGGTTAGCGGCTGCCAAGGCAGGCAGGCTGGCAGGAGAGGAGGATAGGTGAGTGGGAGGCAGGAGGGGTAGGAGGGATAGGAGGGATGGAGACAGGGACAGAGAGAAGTGGTCTGGGAATGTCAGATAGAAATAGTGCCCTTTCCTCCCCCCTCCCTCTCTGTCCTCTCCTTCTCCCCCTCGGTTGCTGTGTCTTGGATGGTCTTTCTAGGAGTCTTTTCACAGCATCCAGCGGATGCTGGGGACTGCAACAATACCAGGTGGTTAGCATGTTATGGTTCAGTGGTTGACAGGTATTAATTCCTCTGCACCTGAATCACTATTTCAAAACACACAGTCGTTGAGATGCTAATTGCTTTGCAACACCAGCTAATGGAAAGCAAATAATAAATGCTCAGTTGTTTATTTTTTCATTGGATATTTAAAAGAAGTCAAGTGCAGTCAGAATTGGACAAACAAATATCACTTTTGATGGTAGAGAGGGAGCACGCTTTAAAACCTAAACAGTACCACCTACAGTAGCTCACCAACCAGTGGCACGATTTGGCCACCGCTTTAAAACTCCAGTTCATTTAAATCAACCCGATGACTGCATGCATGACTTTTTAATAACCCTTGTTACAAGGGGTGTTGCATACATAAAAACTCAGGTGTCCTTCTGTCCCTGAGCTGTCAGATTGCTGTGACACTGCGAGAGGTGTGTTTTCCCCAACCCTCCCGAGTCCCACAATGACTAAGCCACATGAAGCCTCCTCAGCTCCAACATCCCACGTTCCCAGGCTCCGTCATAGCGTGACCTTGGCTACAATGCTCATTGTCACTGGCAGTGCATCCCACTCCCTGTGCATGGCAATTAAAATTCCATAAGTAATTAAGTGACATTTAATTAAATAAATTATAGAAAAAGAAGGAATTCTGTAGTGCAGACAAAAAAGGGGAGAAAAACGGAAAAGGGGGAGAAAAACAGCATTATAAGTTTTGCTTTCTCTTTTGTCCCCTGGCAGCATCGCAGAATCCTCCAGGAGGAGTATGCTGTATGAGAGCTAGCAATCAAAGAAGAAAAGAGCTTCATTTCACAAAAAGACCACTTCATATTTTATGGAGTGGGCATCCTCGGCATTACAAGATGGAACAAATTCTATTACGGTGTGAACAAGTGGCCCTTTAATGCTGAAAAAACATTCCGGGAACGTTACGGAGAGGGCCCATTTTTGGAGCATTAATGCGAGGTAAGAGAGCTGAGAGGCAGGAGAAGGAGAGCTCCCGTTTGGCTAATTTTGGGCGACAGTTGAGCGACTGCTGGAATGCGACAGCGTACCACGGCGCCTTTATTAGCAGTCATATTAGCGGCTGTTCTCAGCGGGGGCAAAAGCTTTAGCCAGTCATTAGCATCACGCGCTATTTGTCTCCCTGACAGTGGGATGAGGCTGCTGTTGCTGCTTCCTCGGATCTGCCCAGACCCACCTCACCAGTTCTTTCTTCCTCCCTTTCATGATTTCTTTCTGTCAACTCCTTGAATTATCCTCACTTCACTTATCTCTCTTCCCCTCTGATCCTCCTTCTGATCAGCCGCTCTCACTCATCACCGTCTCACCTGTTCCTTTGCCATCCATCCATCTACTCTATCTGTCCACCCAGTCTCTGAATCATATCTTAGTGTGTATTCCCCCAATCTTGCTTTCACACCAATTTCTCTCTATATTTCCACCAGTCTCTTTTTCCATTTTCCCCTATCTTTCTCACCGGTTCCCACAACCGTGCTCATTGTTTTCTCTCTCTTTCTCTATCTCTGCAGAGCACACTAGAGATGGAGGGAATGCACCACCTCTGGCTGTGCCCCCTATCCAGCAGGAGGATCTATAGACACGTGTGGCAGAGCCCCGTCTCCATGGTGATACCCTCCAGAAATCCATGAGGGATTCGCCATCCTCCCAGCCAGTCAGGAAAAATGAGCGAGAGAGAGGGAGAGGGAGAGAAAGAGAGAGAGAGAAACAGGGAGAGAATGAGAAAATGAGAGGTGTAGGGAAAAAAAATAGAGGCCGGGAGCATGACAGACAGGAGAATGTATGTGTTTCTGTGCATGTTTGCATGTACGCCTGCGCACGTGTGTATTATACGTCTTTTATGTGTGCACAAAATTGGGAAATATATAATAGAGGAGTTGAAAAGAAAAGGCGAATGTGTGTGTGTGTGTGTGTGTGTGTGTCTGTGTGTGTGCATGTGTGTGTGAAAGAGTGAGAGTGAGAGGGAGAGAGAGGATCATTTCAGAGCTGTCAGGCTTCTCCTGCTAGCAGAGGAGAACAAAAGACAGTGTCTTGGTGCAGGAGGCTCAGTGCATGGCAGACGCTGCAATTTGGGGCGTTTTCTGGCGGCTCAGGCTCCGGCTCGCATATCAGCTGCTACGGCTCATTCACACACAGAGAGAGGAATGACTGTCAGTTTGTCCTAAAACTCATAAAATATTACTTCATAGCCATGGTATCAAAATAATCCTCGGTGTCAGTGAAACTTGTATAATGTTTGGGAGCAGAAATGAGTGTTGCAGCACTGAAATTGTACTCTCACATGGATTTAAGTGTTAAAAATGCTCATGTAATAAGTGCAGTCTTTATATGTGTCTGCATATGTTTAAAATGGGGCTGTGAAATGATTATTTTTTTTATTTTTGAATTGCGTTAATCATAAGGTAGCCAGGCATTAATCATGATTAGTCACATATTTAAAATGTGTGAAATCACTTGTTTCCTTGGTGTTTCAGTGTTATATATTGTATTTTGTTAACAACTGGTGGTCTTCAAGGGGGTTCATATGATTCCCTGATGTAATGATATTTTTCAGCTTGTTGTCTTCAACAATGCTGATGGGTTGACACTCCATGGAAATCCACTCAGTGACTGCATTGCTCAGTTTTGATGTGTTGACAGATTTGCCCCCTATGCAGTCCACAAGTGTGGTTCAGCAGCACCACTGCTAATAGTAACCAGTGGTGAAACAACCCCTGTACTTTAGTCTACTTGAGTTAAAGCACTGGAGTACTCCCTTATAAAAATAACTTGAGTATTCAAACGTACATTTTATAGTTTTTAGCCATATTGTTTTCACAGTGTTTAAACAGAACCTCGTAACTATCTCAAACCACCTAACTGACCACCTCTGACTTGCTTGTAGAAGAACTTTGCTACACAAATATACTTAACACCACTGAGTTAGTCATTTGCGCTTTGCTAACAAAATGGTTTTACTTGGAAAGCGGATATCTTGTTGTGTTTGTTTCAGAGCTGGATGACGTATAGTGACACACTAAGTGTGGCCAAGCACATTTTAAATACTCAAGTAAAGTGCACATACTAGAAAAATTGACTTCAGTACAATTCTCAAGTAAATGTTCTTCATTCCTGTTCACCCCTGGCACTAACGTACTTTGACTATTTGAAGCAGTAAGTTAGACAAAAATGTGCAGCATTTAGTTTTAATTTTAAACTAGATATGCTCTGACAGAACAACATTTTAATGTTGCAGTGTGTCCATATGACTTTATTTCTGTCCAGAGATCCAATGAGAAGATTCTTGAAAGAAAACTTGCCATCTAGTGGGCCAAGGGCTGTCTTGGCATTCATTTTGTCTGTTGCCGATACTCACAAGCTTGCTGCTAGCAGCATCCACGACATCTGCTGTGAGACGATGCATGGGGTTAAGGGTCAAAGTGGGTCAAAGTGTTATGTTAAATTGCGTTAATTTCTTAAAAACATGTTAGGGTCCTCAAATTAATCACATCCATTAATGCGTCAACTCTGACAGCCCTAGTTTAAAAAAAACACCAAAACAACAGCAGAAATTAACCATTGCCTGACAATGCATCAGTGTATTTTATGTGTGCCAGCTGATGCATCACAGAAATAGCCAAAGGAATCGACAAACAACAGACATGCGATCCAGCTCGCTTGTTAAGCTTGTTGTTGGCCGCTCAGCTTCAACCCTAACATTTTCACCCTGCAGCTAATAAACCCAGTCTCAACATTAGTCAAATTCTCTCTGTAGCCCCCCACCCCCGTAGCCTTGATTCCTGCTGCTTTACCCATGCTGTCAGTGTCCTTATATCCCCTACTGTCTGTCTGGGTTCTTCTTTATCCCGAGTCCAGTAAGAGCCTTGGAGCTTGCCCTAAGCCCCGGCCTGAACATGACTAAGATACAGTAGCTAGCAGCGATTCCAGTGGGCCTCGCACAGGGCAAACATCACAGCCGTAAGGCAAGCCTCATCTTCCTCCCTTTGATCTGCCTCTCCCTTTTCCCTTCCAAGACCTCCACCACTGCCCCACCGCCCCTTTTGTCCACATCTTCCACCTACTAAGCCTCTTGATTGGAGGAAAAAGTCCCCTCAGAGGTTGTTTCTTGGTGCCTTGGTGATACTGTCCCCACCAGGGAGCTGTAGGGTTGTGGTGGGGGTTGGGGGTTAGTGGTGGGCGGTAGGGCTGGAAACGAGGATGCCTGAGATGGGATAAGACAGGTCAGGTCTGTCCAGCCAGTGGGCTATTTTGTTTCGCGGCTGCTCCAGATGAGATGCCTAAAAGCTTTTGCAGCCTCTGTGGTATGGTGCGAACGAATGAGGAAGTTCAGTGCTTGATATTCTGTGGTCGTCTGTTCTCTTACAGTCTGGTGAGATTTATTTTGAAGGGCCACAGTTGTTCAATTTCAACAAAATATCCAGCATAGGCACATGCATTCCTTGGATAAACATGCATCTGACGAATGACATGTATTATGCATTGCTATTTAGCCTATACAGTGTAAGGATGTGCCATATCAAATGATCTCTGATATAGCACATTATGTGCAGTTAGCATTTGTGTTTTCACATTTTTTAATGAATGTAATACCAGGGTTGTGAGTTTAAGATGGATTAGGCAGACTATTGATATGTGTATCATACAAGCCATTTTGCATAATTTGGTCGAGGAAGTCCTGAGCAGAGAAGCTAATCGGGCAGCAGATTCTGGTGGTGTAATGCGGCTATCTGTCATCCTAGAGCTAAATTCACTCCTGGATTAGCCAGGTAAGGAGTCTCTCCACCAGCGTAATGACTTCAATCAATCATTCCAACTCACAGAAAAAGAGAGAGGCCAGCTAGTTAGCTGCTAGCCCAGCAGCCATTTTGGAAAAAGGAATTCCTTTCTAAACTCCGTCCATCAGTCTATGCAAGTCACAGCCAAGGCTGTCACAGGAGTAGCAGTTTATATGGATGAGCTCAGCTGAGAGAGAGACAAACTGATGTGAGTAAGAAAAAAAAAAAAGGAAGTTAGATTTCGAAGAGGACGGAAACGACAGTTCCATTGGTGTGCTGCTGCTTTTTGCCACTTATAGCCTGATCTATACCAACTGGGAAACATTTCCATGGCAGAAACACTGAGCAACATAACAAACAAATGTAAACACAAAGACTGTATGCCAGACCTAAGCATCTGCCCTGCCTCTGTTGCATCGTGTCTCCCACTCACTGCTGTCTTGTTTACCAGGCCTTGGCTCTGCCTCACCCAGCAGAGGAGGAGGGCTTTTGACATTGATGTAATTTAGTTGGCAGCTGCTCTGAGGGGAGGGCTGGCCAGTGGGGGGGTGTGGAAGGGGTTGGCAGTGGAGGGGGCAGGGGGAAGCGGGGGAGTTAGGGTGAGAGGTCAGGATGTGCCCGGCCTGGAGTTGGCCCTGAGCGGCTGCCCGCCTCTCAACCCCCTCCCCTCCACCCACCTTCAACCTCCATGCCCACATCCCCCTGGCACGCTCTGCACTCACCGCACATGATCTGTTATTCCCTTTGATGTCTCTCCTCCGGGAGGCGCTTATAAAAAAAAAAAGAAAGAAAGAAAAAAAAAACAAGGAGAGGATGAAAAAAAAGTGTAAACACCACCTGTTTATCCGGTGCTGGGTAGCGTCGGATAGGTAGTTTGCTGGCTTGTCATAATAGCACAGGAGGCAAATAAGGGGGGAAAAATACAAAGGGAAAAAATAAACAAATGGCATCCGAATAGAAAGGCATGATGAGGGAAGTCGCATGTGCGTGCCACTGTGAATTTGGCGGCCTCAGTTTTGAAATGCTTTTAAACTGCGTTTTATGTTGCATTAGAGGTTTGTGCGAGGACATGTCTGGAATGAATATGCAGGAGGGAACAAAGTACGACTCCTTTTATGTTCTGAGGAGGAGACTACGGTGCAGAATACACAACATGCTATTATGGTGTTGCTACAATATACGGAGTGGGACCAATCTTCACCCTGTTCAGATGATAACAATGGCATCACAGCCAAAATAAAATGAACCCCAAGGCTCCACATGCAGTCTAAAGTGCATGAGCTGTTGATGGAGCTGACAGATCCAACCAACTCCATTCTTTTCACCGTCTACCCACACTTCCTTTTTTTGGTGATATAAAGCTTTCCCATTAAATATGGAAATTTCCGTTTCGGCGACAGATACTTCACAGAGGGGGGTTGATGGCATAGAGGGTGTTTTTTGGAAGGGGAAGTGGCAGATTTTGATTAATGCGACCTTATCTGGGTTTGCACATGGAGGCAGAGGGGTTGCTGAGCTTGGCGGGGGTGGATGGCTGCCTGTTCTCGTCTCCTTTTTTTTTTTTTTTTTTCCAGGCCTGTTTCTCTCTACGACTTCAATTGGTTTCCCTCACTTCCTCCACCTTTCCTTCTGATGCGTTCTTCCCCTCATCTCTATTCCTCTCGGCTTCTGCCTTCTCTCCATTTTCACCCTTTAGTGGTTAGTGCGCTCATCCGCCCATCTCTGTTATGATGGGAGCTATCCTTTCACGTCTTCCAGTCACACTTTTCTTCAACCTCATATGACCTTACGATTTTCCTCTCCCCATTTCACCTCTTTTCGCTCACCTCTCAGTCTCCTCATCTGTATTTCCCCGCTTATTTGTTTTATTTTCCTCTCCTGCTTACATCCTCCCCTGTCTTCCCAATTTACCTTTCTCTCAAATGAATCATCTCACATTTATTTTCCTCCTTACTATATTCATACTCTCTTCTCTCCCCTCCTCTCCTCTCTTCTCCTCTCCTCTCCTCTCTTCTCCTCTCCTCTCCTCCTCTCCTCATGCCAGGCAGAGAGTGAGGTGCAGCGGTACTGCTCCCCCTGTCACTCCACCACCACCTGGCCCAGTTCCAATGCTTTTAGTGAGAGCTATCTGTCAAGCTATGAATAATACAGGCCCAAGGCTGGCGCTAGCTTGCTAGCTAGCTATGTGGAATCCAAATGAGGTCTACAGCAGGAAGAGAGCACTTGACTTTTAGCTCGGCAACATGCTCTCCCTACCAAGACAGGCAATTACTCAGCCCACAGCCCCAGCTGCAGTCGTGGCAATCATAAACGCAACCCCTCACATCCCCATGTCTGCATGCACACCCAGGCATATGCGCGCACACACGCACACAAACACCCTTGCATATATAAGTACGCACACAAACACACATACACAAACCATCTCCTCATCCAAATAACGCCCACATTGCCTAATGCACACACAGTCTACACAACCTCCTTGCCATCGAGTGAAGAAAGCCTTCTGCTTTTTCCACCAGCGAAAAGGCACAAAAATCATTTGCATTTAGCAACTTTTCAAAAACTGCATAGTAATGAGTGAAAAGCTCCCAATATTTTTTCACAATATAACAGATGATGATAAAGAAGTCCTTGCATTGATCAGAGGTGAAGCAATCAACCAACTGCAGTATATATATTTTGACCAGTCTTCACTATCAATTATATTGATGAAGGCCTTTGATACCAGAAACCTGTTTTTCAACCTTACCAAGTGCATAAAATGGATTTTTACTGTCTTTCCTACTGCCATGAGCGAGAACTGCACCTGATATCCAGACAATGAAGTCAAACTATTTCTGAATGCTTTAAAATTAGTGTATCTATTTCAAAATCACCAACTGTACTTTGGCAAAAAATAAAGAAAATGACTCACTTAATTAAAGCTGTCAGTGCAGAAAACTCAAAGTCAAGTGCCACTACACGGGGGGTGCCTCATATGTGAATGAAAGAAGCCAAACAAAACAGACTCCAGCATATACTGCCGCTGTCATAGTGCTAGTGTACAAGTCAGCACGGAGCTATATGATCTATCAATCAGCGGTGGGGTCACTTCATCATCTCTTATCTGTTGATTAACAGGAGAGGTATGATGTCGTCCATCTTTATCACCGCTATTCCACAGTAATGGCAGAAGGCTGAGAGGGATATCACATGTATCAGGCATATGACACATGTACGGTCATGTAATTAGTTTTGCATTGAGGCATGCTTAGGTGACAGCGTTAACCCATCCATCATTGGTTCTAATCATTCGTTGGCAGAGTGTGGGATGTAATTACAGAGTGCTAGGCAACGGCAGGCTTCACAGGTAAAAATAGTCATGCAGGGGGGAGACTTCTGCATGTGTTTAGCATGTGGGGTGTGTGTACATGTAGGTGGGAAGAAGTGTGTCTGCATGTGTGTGTGTGTGTGTGTGTGTGTGTGTGTGTGTTTGCGTGCGCGTGCACACGATGCCTGCCTGTAGTGTGGTAATGAGATCTAGTTAGTGATGCTCCGGAGTGTCTTATTAACAAATAATAACAGCACTCCTTTGTTTTTTACCTCTCCTCCCATCTATTATTCACACCTCACAGATTTACTCATGATTCATTTATGGGAGCATCTTGTGCAGCCTAGAAACTAAATGTCACCCAAAACATCACTGTCAGATAGTGTTGTGTGTGTGTGTGTGTGTGTGTGTGTGTGTGTTCATTGCTCTCAGGAAGCTAGCGTAGAAGTGGGTCCATTCTGCATTTGCCCTGCTTCGGAAAAACATGACTTTCCTTGCAATGGTGCTAAGGAGAGGAGCAACAATGCAACAGCACTGCAGCAAAGAGTGTACTGAAAAAAAAAAGTGTGATGGCTGCATCTGTATATGCAAACACAAGCGTGAGTGATACAGTGCTATTGAAACAGATGAGTCGGATCTTGGCGGATCAGTAACGAGGGCTATAGTGAGGCCATTCTGCCATTCAGACCCCCCTGCTGTGAAATCAGCATGACGCCCTGTGTACTTTAGCCGGATTCTCTCTCTGCTGAAATTGCCAGGTTGGAGAGAGGCACTCAGCTGGGAATGCTGCTCTACATGTGAAGTAGGCTGTGTGTGTGTGAGGGCTTAGCATGTGTGTTGGTGTGTGTCTGTGCACATTAAGAGAGCCTACCTAGGCGTGAATGTGGATATGGATGTGTGAATCTGTCTGGGTGACTAAATCTGTTGCCCTTTGCCTCTCCCCTCTTTCTCTCCAGGTGAAGAGGCTTTTCTGAAGGCGCTGCTCCAGTCGAGGGCCCTCGAAGCCCAGCTGGCGCTACTTTACCCCGATACTGTAGCAGTCATTTAGTGGACCGTCAGTGGCTCAGAGATGACTTGGAATCAGTGCTTAATTAGTTAGCAGCAGCAGTCGTAGCATTTCTCCCCTGTCAGTGGACCTACATTACACCATCTGTCTTAGCAGCAAACACTTAGTGGACCATCAGACAGCAGCCACCAGTAGTTTGCCACCATTGGGCTGACAACGCTCCATGCTGCAAAAAATACCCCTCTAAACAAATAATTTATTCTAGAGCTGGGTGATATATCAATATTATATCAATATGGCATAAATGTTGTCTTTTCCTGGTTTTAAAGGCTGCAATACAGCAAGGGGATACAATTTTCTGAACTGCTCTTCTATTCGCCTATTCTACCTGTGTAGGTAAAAGAGCACACACACACACACACACAATGACCATTCACTTCAAGGCATAAAAGAAGTCAAGAAGAGCAGCAAACAGAACTAAAAACCTAAGCTTTCTTCCGAGCTAAGAGCACTTTAGACAGTTTTGAACTTTATGACTTAAACAGAATCCACCAACATGGAATTTTATGAACTGAGTTCATTCATTTATATACAGTTGTGACATTTATATAAAACCAGAATGTATTGTTTTATATAGTGCCACATTGCCATCTACAGTAGTGACTGAGTTACTGATATATTGACTATTATTCTATTGATGTTCTTTATCATTATCAATCACCAAGTGTATGATCTAGTAATGATTTGACTACTAATATCTTGTAGAGTTTAAATGTACTCGACTGCAACTTCTTAGAAAATCAAGGATTTACTGTTTTATTCTGTATTCATTTGTGTGATCAATATTAGGCAATTTCTAAGTGTTTGTCCATAGAATATTACGATGTCAACGTTGATGACAGAATTGAGTATCCAATTAAAAGCGCCTAGTTTTCAAATAATCTCCTTAAATTGAATAGCAATCCAATTATTTTTCCTCATTTAAAGGCAAGATCTTTTTTTGCTCCTCACAATTAATTAGTAAAAAAGACATTCCTTCAAAAGAGTGCAGTATTCCTTTTCCTTACTTGCCAACAAAACTATAAAAAGTTTTTATGACTTTTTGACATTGTTTTTGTGCTCCTAGTCCACGGGTTTCTTGCAACATTACAAAAATAATAAATGGCAAATGCATGTGCAACGGTTAAAACGATGTTTTGGCTTCTTTGTGGTGTTTCTTCTGGGTTCAAGATTTCTTTCCTGATGAGCTCAGGTCTCAAACAAAAGTTGAAAACAAAGCGCCAAAATGTGGCAAAAGGTTGAGAGGATGCTTGGCAAGGAGCCAAGACAAATCATGTGATGGAAAAGCAATCTCTACATGTCAAGTTACGTCCACAGTTATGAGGGTGAGAAATTACGCCTACAGCTTTTGGTTTTGCTGTTGGCTCCAACAACATGTGGAATTAGCCAAATCACCAAGAACATGGTCAACAACAATGGTAGCAAACACAGTAACAACTAAAGCTGCTCTCTTCATCGTACACTCAGACTGTAGGGCTTGTCTGACTTCCTCATGGTCCTGTAGCAGAACATTCTCACACAAACTACACTTGTGCCTTGGTCATTCTTGGATACTGAGAAAAACTACAAGGTGGGGTCATTAAAATGCACCTGCCATCTGTCATCTGTCTTTCGATTCAATTCATTTGTTTTTTCTTATTTTCCCGCGATTGAAGTACAAAACTTTAACTTAGAAATGATCAACTAGCTCTTATTTATTCTTATATTAGATCTTACAATAATTTCAACAATATGTAACAACATAATTCAAGAATTTTGATTTTCTTGACAACAGTGGAGTCATGTGCTACACTGCTTCAAGACACTGATACTTGTTTCCAAAAAACTCCTGAAACACTGGAACTGCAGGAGAAACAAACTGACTTATCTCAATCGTCTGGCAGAATTTTTCACTCATTTTTGGAAAAATACAATTTTTAAAGGAAAATACCAGACTAAAATACTATTTAAAGCTATAGTGCAGAGCTTTTACATATAATAAAGGTTTGCTACAATAAATCTAATGCCACATGAGTTTATACAATGACAACCGCCGATGAACCCCTCCCTGCATTCTGCATTGTTGTGTTTTATGTCAACCACGCCGCACATTTTATACTGGAGCTGTGTAGCCGAAATTATCAGCTTATTGGGCTAAAATCATAGCACAGGGCAACTGCAGCTGCTCTCTATGTGCATTGCTTTTGGCGAGTTTACCAACAGAAAAACAGAATCACAACCTTAAAGAACCAAACAGCACCAGAATCCCATTGTAAGTCACCATTCCCTCTTTTTAGACAATGGTAATGTTTTAGGTTTTTTAGGATGGACTTTTTTTCTTTAAGGCAGAAGGAATGAGACTAAAGAGCTTGTCAGAGTGGGCATTTTTTGCAGTGCCACGTGTCCATTGGTGAATTTTGCACCAGAGGTCTGACGGTGCGCCAATCCAGTGCTCTGTCACACTTCTGCCACCGTCTCCGACTGTAGAGCCTTTCTACTGTAGACACCCTGAGACCCATTGTGCCGCTCTGCAGGTTGCTGGCGGCTCTCGTATCAGTCTGAGTGCTATGAGAGCATGACATAGTAGAGAAAGTGGAAAGGACTGCGTGTGTGTGTGTGTGTGTGTGTGTGTGTGTGTGTGTGCGTGCTTGTGTGTGAGAGAGAGAGCGTGAGAGTAAATAGCATCCCAACTGTAGAGATGGCATTTAAGTGTCTCTCCCTCTGCACTCCAAGAGTACTGTAGACCCATTACCAGTGTGTGTGAATGTGTGTGTGTGTGAGCATGTGTGTGTGCACGCGTGTGTGCGTGTGTGTGTGTGTGCACCACTGTCTGTGTGCATGCACTCGTGTGTGCCTACAAACGTATTTCCAACCCATTCCTCTCATCGTCTCCATGCTCCCACGCGGCTTCACCCTCTACCTTTCTGTTCTGATCCCTTTCTCATTCATCATGCTTTCCTCCCTGTCCTCTCACCAGAGGTCTTCGCTAAGGTGTAATTTAGCTCCTGCTGTTCTCTAATTTCTGCCTTAGTCAGGAGGGGTGTGGCCGGCCCCCTGACACCATGGATACAATCTGTCAATCATTTCCCCCGGCCAGGAAACTGCGTTCAAAGTGAGAGTAATTATTAAGTCTGCCCTGAGTGGGTTGAATAGAACGCCCTCTCAGTTTGGCGCGGCAGAGAGAAAGATGTATTCAGCGGCAAGGCCAGGTGCATTTATGTGAATTTTATTGTTGGAACGAGCAGGGTTACGGCTCCCTTCTCCTCACCACCTCGCTTCACCTCTCATTTCACCACCTCTCCTTTTTCCCTCCTCTTCTTCCATGCTCTTTACTCCACCTTTTTCCCATTTCATAATTTTTATACAAATGTGCTAGCCCTCTGTCCCACCCTGCTCGGCTTTACCTTGTTTTACCCCACCTAATCCTATCCAATCTAGTCTGCTATATATTTCCCGCCATAGCCTACTCTATCCCTGCCGTAGAATGTCTTCCTATCCTCCTCAACTCTGTCCTCCTTTACCCCTTATATGGAGGGAAGGACAAAGTGAGGAAAAAAACTACAACACAAGCTTCTACATAGTCTCTTGTGGCCAAAGTCGCACTGTGTTTAACCCCCAGTTTAGATGATGTTGCGTTTAAAGTCATAAACATTCGTTCTGGGAACCATACATTCTGTGATCCCAGCAAGACACCCTTAGTGAGCTCGGAGAAGCACAGGGGCCGAGAGAGAAGGCAAAAACCCACTACCAGACATGAACACCTTCAGTCAATAGCTCTTCAGATTCCTTCTTTTCTTTTTTAAAGGCCTTGGGCATTTAAAACTTACAAAAACAGGGGTATTCACAGGAATGTTGTTGCAGTTACTCAGCTTTCACAATCAAGGCTACATTACTGAAACCTACTTCAGAAAAACACTTTTGTCCTTGGTTACGTTTGCGTTCCACAGGAAAAAAATTGTTTTAATTGCATTTCTTTCCAAGAACTATTTCCTTCCATTTGTGATCATATAACAGAATAGATTCTGTGTATTTTGTCTCCATAGGAATGAACTGTTGTGACTCACACGCTCTTTAACTCTCGGAAAGTTCTAACAGCAAACTATAAAATAAGCCTGACCAAGAACATCAATGCCAGCGTATCTTGCACCACCTTCCTGCACCACATCAGTGTCAGCTAATAGTTGCTTGTCGTTAATGTGATATGACAAACATGATAGATGTTGACTACAGACAACCGAGCCTTATTACAACAGACATGCACCGTGAATGACCCATTAACCTTTGCTCACAAGCAGATAAGTCAGTATTAATGAATGGTCCCTTTCTTCTGGCTTAGTGATTACACTACTGACCCTGCAGCCCTTATGTAAAAGCATAGCTATTGTAGTCGTGTTACTTGAACAGACACTGGGGCAGCTTCCTGCGCACAGAGTAAGGCCTAGTCCTGGCCTGAGAATGGCTCTGAATGGAGAGATTCTTCATTAACTATGCTTTGTTGAAGTACAGGATTAGACTTAATCTATGTCCATGAAACCAGCAACTCCATATGAGTGGATACCATATGGAAATGTCACATGGAAATATTCCTTCAGAGAAGCTTTTGATTCAAACGTGGGGAGGAAACACATTATGTTGCCAGTTCATCTCATGGCTCCAACATTTCCCTATGCATTTACGTACAAATGATGCTAATCCGTGACCCTAGATAAAGAATTAATGGCACTGTATAGAACCCACACCCACCCTGCCACACACTTTAGACAGCTGTGAATCTCCCCTAACCCCCATGTGTGGATGTCTAGAGAGACTTATGGCATTTGAAGGTATTCAAACATTCAAAGGCTGCATGTGAAGCAGAAAGAGGTGGAGGATACGGATGGTGTGCCGGTGTCTAAAGGCAAGGGGGAGAAAAGGAAGGAGGGGGAGTGCTAATTAACATATTAATGACCCCACCTTCTTACAGCTTCTGTCGGATAGTCCAAACACTTTGATAAGTATGCAAATGAGCGCCGCACCATCTGAAGAGGGAATTAGCTCTGCCAGAGAGAGCTGAGAGAGAGGAAGGGAAGGGGGGAGAGAGAGAGGGAGAGAGAGAGAGAGAGAGAGAGAGAAAGAAAGAGTTGGGGTAGGAGGGGAGGAAGGAAGGAAAGGAGTGAGGGAAGGAGAAGGTGTTTGGTGAGGAAAAAGGGGAGCTGACAAGCAGGAGGAGAAACGGAAGGTGGAAGAATGAAGAGAGCAACGACAAAGGAGAGAAGAGGAATGTGGAGGCAAAAGGGGGTGGGGGTGGGGGGTCTCGGGCACACTGATGGACCGATATCCTCTTGTTTGTTTTATTTGTCTTTAATTATCTGGCGAGCACGGCCGAGGAGAGGGTACGTGTGTGGCATTAGAGAGAAAGAGAGAGAGACAGAGAGTAAGAGAAAAGACTGTCTGTGGTGTGCTCTGCCGGCTTTTCCTCTCTCTCTCTTCCTCTCTCTCTCTCTCTTGCTCTCTCTCTCTCTATCTTTCGAATCAGTGCGGCAGTGCCTGTCAGCCCCTGCGGTGATGTGGAGAATAGCTGTGGGGACTCAAGCTGGTGGGCATGGAGTCTTGGGGGTGGGGAGTCGGGGGGAGAGCGGGGGCTTGGAGTAACGACCCCGAGCAGACAAGGGCAAGTAATTATAACGCAGACTGATCTCTCTCGTTCTATCACTGGAGAGAATGGCACGTAATAAGGATGAGGGATAGCACCATGGGAAAGCGAGTGTTCACGAGTGTGTGAGACAAAAAAGAAGGGGAGAGAGCGAGAGAGAGGAGCTCGTGTGTGTATGTGTATGTGTGTAGGTGAGTGTTCGTGCGCATGCAGGCTGGAGCGAGGCACCTCGTACGAACGGCCAGACCAGGGATTCACCGACACGCTCATCACGTTCCACAATTATGTTGAATAATTAAAACGTTTCATTAACTTGATCATTTCCTGCACAGCCATGTTTCAGCTCTGACACTGGCAATTAAAGCCAGGGCCAAGACTGTACGCCTCTCTCATTTGGCCAGTTGGCGGTGACGAGAACCTCGTGTCTTTCTGTGCGGAGGCAGAAATTTGACAAGGGAGAAATGAGGGGCTTTAGCTCTTATCCACCTTACTTAACTGTTCTGAAATGCCTCAGCCCAAAAGCACACAAGGACAGCCTGGAAAGTCTACCTGTTCTGGATCTAGTTTCCTTGGAAATCCTTGATTCATGCAAACAAGTGGGTGAATGGCTTGCCAGCCTTGGGCACCAACACTTCCACCTTGAACATCCTTGCATCTTGATAGCTTTTGCATGGTTGTTAATTTTTCTGATTCATACAAACAAATGAGAAACTTCCTTCCTTCATCAATCACCTTTCATACCGATAAATTTATTGCCGTTTTATGAGACAGCCTTTGTTACTGTTCAAGCACGGCACTTTATGTTCACAAGCACTCCACTACGGAAACACACCACAACACACAAACACATCCTCAAAAACCTTGGCCATCATTTAAAATCAGGGGAATTCTTCCCTACGAACTATCACCATAATTAGCAAAAGCCTGCGCTGCCCTAGTTACGTAAGACATCCCTTTTTGTCTTTTGAAATTGGATTACTGCAGGAAGAACCATTTATTTCCAGAAATGGGAGGTTGATGTGGGGGGTGGGGGGCAATTTTCAGCCCAATGCCTCTCCCATACAGTCTTTGGCATAAAGCAGTCCTTCCTTTTTGAGCTCATGCGCAGTGCTTATACACCCCAATAAACATGATTAGCATATGAGACTGTAAATATGCAAACGACAAAAGAGATTTGGAGGGGAATGTTTGTGCTGTGAGCTGTCTGTCAAGCTCACGCCCCCCCCTGTGAAAACGATGATGAGGTTTATTGAGATGGGGTGTCTGCAAAAGCTATCCTTATTTTTTCCCCCCTTTCATAAAGGAAATTCAACCATGTAATTGGGAGCCGTGAATGGGAAAGGGTGCCTTTACCTTCGATGTCTTGCATATTTAGCTCTGCTGTGCCCGCTTCCGTCACAGCCAGACGTGGGGCCGCCGCAACGACACACGGACACACACTGAGCACCAACGCTCCCGACTGCTTCCCTCGTCTCAGCGAACCTGCCCTGAGCTACATCCATGCGCCGTACAGTTACAGAAACAGCATGCTTTTTGTTCATCACGGGTTTCTGGCTGAAATAATATTTAGAGATCAGTCTGGAAGCCAAAATTTCTTTCTGTTGATCCCTCTGGAGCTTTGGATAAGTAAGCAACAAAGCACTTTGGGGTGTCCTGTTTTACAGAATCTATGGACAAGGAGGCGGCAAAGAATGCCTCAACATCTCCACAATGTCATCAATAAACTTTACCCATTTTTAAATCATTGGTAGGTACATAACCACCACGCGCAATAATTTGGGAAGTGATGTTTCTTAAAATAATTAAAAAAAAAAAAAAATCTATTTCCTGCCACTATTGACCTACACATGAGACTAAATCTGTAATAGAGATGTTACCAGCTGTCCACATCTTGAATTTGCCAGAATGAATTCAGTACAGCACATTATCTAGAAAAAAGTGGCTCAGCTAGCTCCGTATCAGTGTTAACAACACATCTGTGTAGTTTTGAAGCCATCACGATTTGAAAAATGGGGCAAGATGTAACTAACACAGCCTAACATGGTCTACTTAGCTTAATGTGATGTAATGCAACAGATTACCGTAGCTTTTGATTTATTTTCATTACAGGAAGCTACACAGGAAGTTTTAGATTATCCTAATATATTAGGAAGCAAAAATACAGAACACACAACACACACGGCGGCAAGACCTTTTTTGGGGAGGTCATAGTAACTGAAATGAAAAAAATGGCGTGGGCCTTTGTTTCAGGGCAAATTAGAATATTTTCGGGTGGTTCACCTCGCCACGCCAACGGCTGCACACGTTCGACTAACATCACTGTGTCGGCAGAAAATATGAAAAATAATCATGAAAATAAACTTGTGGATCTTGATTTTGATTCAAATAATAAAAAAAAAAACATAGCTAATTAGGATTAATTTAGTTAATTTAGCTCATTAGCTAATATTAACATTAGCCTGAGATAGGCCATGAATTAGCAAAAATTTGAAATAACTTGTGCAGCATGCCGATGATTTTAATTAATTTCACGTGTTAACTTTAACTTCTCCCTTCCCTTGTTGCTGTGAGCTGCACACACTGTAATACAGTGATTCATTGACCAGGGGCTTGTTTTATCACGATGGAAGTTTCAAGAAAGTTATTCAAACAAACTCCTCTGCTGACATGGTTTCATCAGCTGAACATGTACAGCTGTTACCTTGGAAAAGTGAACCACTCAAAACTACTGGTTTGTTGTGAAACAAAAGGCCCACAAAGGCCCACGCCGGTTCTATCCGTTCACTTTCTATGGGCGAAGCAGATTAATTTGAAATGAACAAGTACTGTGGTGAGGTCTAACTTGACAACGGCCTTGACAACAGTCTGTTATTCAGAAATAATAGACCACAGAATGCTTTAATTAGAATTGAATTAGAATTTAAGTTTAATCAGAATAAGTGTTCAACACAGCCACGTAACAAACTGTTACAATAGACACCTTCTATCTAATCAGATTCAAGAATTTGTGGTGACCATGGTATACGCGATATTAAAACTATATCATATGTATGTGCTGTGCATGTATATGTTAACCCACTCCAGTTTGGCTGCTTACATTCATTGCAAGCCCTCGCTCAGCCACGCAGCCACAAACATAGCCACTGTAATTTGCTGCCATTCTCTCCTGACTCCTCTCATTGAATGTAATTCACTCTTTTTTTTTTTTTTTTTGTGCAGGCCTATATGTTCATACGTGTAGTGAATGTGTATGTGCAGGCTTCAATGCTGCATGGCAAGTGAATCAAATGATTACTGTGTGCACACATCTACACACAAGCAAACACATACATACACACACACGTACAGCAGCAGCAGCAGCAGCAGCCACAGCCTATCTGACCCAGCCCAGGCTGCGCCATGCAAAGTCAAGCGTGTTCGTCCTGAGGACTATCAGCTCTCGGGGGAGAGAGGCCATCGAGCAGCATTATCGACATTATAGACGCCTCAGCCTGGAGATAGGCTTCACATCGATCCTCTGATTAATTACTATCTGCAGGCAGCAGCAGAGAGAGAGAGAGAGAGAGAGAGAGAGAGAGAAGGAGCGAGAGGGAGCAAGGAAGAGAGAAAACGAAAGAAGGAGGAGAGAATGATGGAAAATAGTAGGGAAAGCGTCAAAGTGGAAAGGAATGAGGAATTGGAGAGAGAGAGAGCGAGGAGACAGTACACCTTGTGCTATCTATGAATATCAGCTAAAGGGCTACGCAGTAATCTTCCAGGTGGAATATTATTTATTGATATATAGGTGGGCAGGAACCCTTATCTTAGCTGCAACCACCTCCTTACACACAGCCAAGGACAAAATGAAATTCACACGTCCTAGGGTGGAAACAACTCACAAAGGCATGTAGAGGACACTTTGAAATATCCACCCTCGAATTTCCAAACAGGTTTTACATTACCCTGAGTAAAGGTTTGTATTGTAGTCACAGGAATGGTAGATAGAAAAGTGAAAAAGGGAAAACAAGATTGTGCAGCTTAGGTGTAGGCCTGTGTCTGCTGAGCTCACATGCACCGCAGAAGCGGCTCTAGCAGGCAGTGTGGACGGCCGGGCTGAATGTCTAACATTAATGCACTCCGGCTACTGGAGATCCTTTAGGCTACACTTCTTGTCCTATCAATAGACTGTGTTGCACAGTCTGTGACACATGTAAGTCAATAAGTCAAGCATAGCTGCTAAAATACCAGTATATTGGGTCAGTTCAGGATAATCCTCAAGAGGCAGGGGCTGGTGTGCAGAATGAAACATACAAAATAACAAACGAATATGTCAAAAGAGACTTTTTTAAAACTGGGTATTATATATTGTGTCTATTGTCCTATTTAATAATGCATAAAAAAGTGTGTTCGCTCATTGCATGTTATTATTTTGCAAATCAGTGAATTAAAGTACCTATTTTCCTTTAACGCACACATTCATTTATTTTAATTCATTGCTCACAAGTTGCCTTTTTCTCAAAACAAGATTACCCCAAAGAAACTCTCACAAAGTGACAAAGAAAACCGTCAAATGTGAAACAAAGTTGTACTCCAGCTCACTGCCACTCCGCTCACTCAACAAGCCCTTTACGGCGGGGGGAGAAGACAGAGAAGGAATTGTGTTGCATGGGTAATGAATTGATAATTGGCTATCATGCTAAATATCGTCAAGTACATGAGACAAAAACAGAATTATTTAGCTCATCTAGTCGGAACATTAAAAGAGGAGAAAACCCTCTTAATTAATATTTAATACAGGAAAATTGTTTTAACTAGAGGAAGACAGATTTTTGTGGTGATTATTACTGTTTAGCTGTTATC
Organism: Myripristis murdjan; assembly: GCF_902150065.1. Taxonomy (NCBI): domain Eukaryota; kingdom Metazoa; phylum Chordata; class Actinopteri; order Holocentriformes; family Holocentridae; genus Myripristis; species Myripristis murdjan. The sequence continues at coordinate 22,389,214 of NC_044001.1, read as the reverse complement.
TTCTGTGACACTGAGGCTCTAGAAGAAAGAGAGGGAGACAAGAGAGACTGAAGAGAATTGAGAAGAGAGAGAGAGAGAGAGAGAGAGAGATGTCCTATATGACCATTTTTTCAGAGTGAAAGAGAAAGAGGAGAAGAAAGACAGAATAAACAGGCAGCCGCAGAGAAAGAGGGAGGGTGGAAATCTGGGTTCAGTGACTGGTTGTTAATGTGGAAATAACGATCTGGTAGCAGAGGAAAGGCTGGAAAATGGCTTTGGTTGGTGTGAGCAGTGAAAGGTGACAGCGTGACAGGTGATACAGGCACTACTTGAGCATCTCGCCCTGAATTTTAAAACTACAAGAAGCCTATTTTGTGTTTATGTGTGTGCAGGTGTGTGTGCGAGGCGATGGTCGGGCCTTGTTTTTTCTGCCCGTCTGTGGATTTGAACGGGCATGTGTGTCCGTGTGTGTGTGTGTGTGTGTGCAAATATGCATGTGTGTATAACCATGAAGTGATCTTTTGTAATCCCACTGACCTGAAGAGTTCTGTTAACGCTGGATCCACAGGCACTGAGAGGGAGAGAGAGAGAGAGAGAGAGAGAGAGAGAGAGAGGATGATTATGAAACGGGACTGTAACTTCTGCTTCCTCGAGCTCTTTGTATAACACATAAAAAGCAATCGGCTGAATAGTTTATCATTGTGCCTTATGACCTGCGTAGGAATACCATGAAATAAAACGCCAGCAAAACAAATGAAGCTCAATAAAACTAAGAAATTAGCCTGTCCGTGTGCTCGTGAAGAGTTCTGCTCCAAAACACCACATTTCCATTTTACAAAATAAATCATCACCTTCGTTTTTTGTCATGTGTTCGCCTTTTGCACACATGCACTCGCTTCTGCATGCATGTTTCTCCATCTACACAGCTGAAAACGTGTGTAGCTAATAGAGCTCACTTGCGCCCTTCTAATCTGTAATCAGCACGGCTTAGCAATTAACACTGGGGAGACCAGGCGTGCATGCTGGGATTTGGAGTCCCAGAGTTTTTCATGGGCCAAGCTACAGCCAATGGTGACACTTTATAATAACCATCATTAAAAAATGGTAAATTGTTAGTTACTTAACTGTTATTTTACTGTTAACAAATAATTAATAATGTCAGATAATCAATCATGAGATAAATGTCACGCAGGAGAGAGTGCAATATTTCGCTCTGTGCTTGTCGATGGTGTGTGTTATGGTGTGAGTGTGTGAGCAGAGCCAAATGTCATGCCCTTAATATCTGTGTTTAACATTGCTCAGTTACTTTGTGTGTATGTGTGTAGTATTACTAATAACTAGTCAGCCTTCAATATCATTTATCTGTTATTAGTAATGCTATGCACATGCGACACATACTGAAGTCCAGTGTTGAGGTACTGGCCCTTGACTTGAGTGTTTCTGTTTTGTGCAACTTAAGATGTTATTGCATTGCACTTTTTACTGCAATACAGTTTAAGTTTAATTAACTATCAATTTATCACTTAATCAAGATGGTTATTGTAAAGTCACCAAAGTTATGAATTTACAGCCATAGAATAAAAACCAAGATCAAATTTGGATTATAAAAAGTTGATCATGCTTTGGGTAATATTAAACATTACTTAATGTAGTGTATGCTAAAGTGATGGATCAAGTGACTCCCATTATGTCAGTGCAGACCCAACTTTGTTTACCTGCTGTATCTGTGTTTTTGCTGTTGTAGCTGCTCAGTGTATTTCTCTTTAATACATTATAGATATTTCTGTTTGTATTTTTGTCCTGTCTGTTGCTGTGACAACTCACTTCCCCCACGGCGATCATTAAACTTTCATCTAATCTAATCTAAAATTTCAATGTCTTTAGTGACATGTTGGAGGTTAAGATGGCCGTGATCCAATCTGGTCTGTCTCTGGCCTCCCGGCACAGAATACCTGATAGAAATACCTTTCCATCAAACAAAGCCCATGTGGTCCAGCCTCTCAGTACACTGCTGGCAAGGTGCTTGATCGTCTCCATGTGGAAACACTGGTCACCTCCACCTTGTTCCTTGTTTAATCAAAGATGTTACAAGCTTTCTAAAGTTTGAAAAAAAATGAAATATGCATCAGGGGGACCCTCACAAGCCTTCATTAAAATATGGACACCCTTTTTTAGATTTTTTTTTTTAACCTGTTAGCCTGTGGGAGCCTGTGGGGTGACAGAGAGTGAGATGGCGGCGGACACTGAGTCTGATGCTGAATTTTGATCATTCTCAGAAAAAGTTTGGATACCTAAGTGAAAGCAAAGAAGCGGCTTATCCGCTCCGAATGGAAACTTGCTCCTTTTGCTTCCTTCTTGTGTCTGTTTCACCGACCTCCTCCAGCCACACAACAGACCAATGTTATGGCTTTCATCATACTCACCTTGTTCCAACAACTTTTTCTTCTGTCTTTGTCTTAGAACTTCTGGTCAGCTACTTGGTCAGCTACAGATGTTATATATCAAAATTATTCACTATTTTCTGCTGAATCAAATGATATCAGGGTCGAAGCAATCTGACTTTTACTTTTGATGACACGACCCCTGGAGTCCGGCAACGTCACGTTCAAGGCAGGTTTTGCTTGCAGGTTTGCCCACACGAGCATCTTGCTTCACCAAACTCTATTACTGTGTTCGCCCGCACAGTTTTACACAAACCCACTTATTATACATTTAATTTTTCAGCACCTTCTACTGAATCAAACAGTGCCAGGGTTGAAGTAATTGCACCTATACTTTTATCATGACAAATTTCAAAAAGGGTGGCTCTGCCTTGTCTAAAACAGTGGATTAGCTGTTGCACCACAAGGTCCAAGACAAAGTGAATAAAGATGGTTCATCCCTTGTTGTCATGGAAAATAAGGTGAGTATCTCTCCAGCCTCAAAGACCAACAATATCAAAAGCTTGGCGCCCATCTTGATACATGACCCAAACGATAATCTCATTGGTCGGTGAGTTTTGTTCCGGCCTTTGACCAAAATAAATTCAACCTGGTCTCTGGACATGAAAAAAGAGAATCTTTGCGCTTTGAAAACTAGCATAAAAAAACGTATAAAATAAAGTATAAAATATCCCCCAAAATTTGCGGCATCATGTTATTTTTGAAAAGTTTAATAATTTGTTTTCATTTTGTGCCATGCAGCATTGGAACAGTGCAGATATCACTTTTTTTTTTTCAAGTAGTGGATTTTTGCAACAGAACTCTTCAAATGTGCACGTTCTTTGTCTGTCTCTGAAAAAAGTATAATGAGAGAGAGAGAGAGAGAGAGAGAGAGAGAGAGAGAGAGAGAGAGAGAGAGAGAGAGAAGTGAGAAGAGACAATTGGAGTGTGACAGTCCGGGATTTGTGCAGTGGTGTGTGTCTGTGTATATGCATGTGTGTTTACGTTTGGGGGAGGAAAGGTCACCCTGAATGGCAACAACGCTGTGTGTGTGTGTGTGTGTGTGTGTGGGTACGGATGTGTATTCATGCAGATACCTTTGGAGCGTGTGCGATGGCGCTTATCGTCCGCATCCACCTCCATCTGCAGGAGAGGCACAAACAAGCTGTTAAACACACAACACACAACACAGCACCTCAAAGTTATTGTCTCCAATTTGTATACATGTTCACGTTCGGCCTCAGAGCATTTACATGTTGGCCCAAACCTACACAGCTATAGAATGAAGCTCATATAGAGTAGCACCAGCTCACAAAAACACCTTTCATTGTCTTAAAGAAAATTGTAGTCATTGAGTAACTGAGGTCATAAATCCGAGACATAAAATATATTTTCTGATATAGCCATAGCGCTGCAAGTAAAGGTAATCACCTCTTCAACCAAAAATCAATACACTTCTCTGAATGCGCTTATGACAGAAAACGTTTTTTTTTTTTTTTCCTAGGAAATAACGGTTATAACATGAAAAAAATCACTAAAAGCAACTTATTGACAAAAAGAATCCTATCTGACCGAGCCACCAAGAGATTAACAGATTGATTGCTTGATGAATCGATTAAGAGTCATCCCTTTGTGAGAAAGAGCTTCCATGTGAAATTTACAACTCAATATTTCACAAACAGGTAAAAGGCAATGCCATCCTCAGAATGTTAGTATTTCTTAAGCAAAACAACAATAAATTCCAGTCAGTGTGTAAAATAACTGAAAAAAATGTGAATAAAGTGTCAGTTGCTCTTCACATGTCACTTCTTCACCCACCCATTCATTACATTAATCCACGGATCAATGTTATGTCAGTATTCACATATGAGGCTAGATATGTCTGGTATTGTGGCTATTATTATACCAAAATGTTTTTCTTTCAGTGCAACAGTGTGCCTCTGATGTTCTTTAAATGTGTCAGCTGTATTCTACATAGGATGCGAAAATATTTTCTATTGATCTTACCCCGACTTTAACCAAGTATTTTACCAAACTATTTTATTTTATTCACCAAACTGTGACTGTTTTGACGCATGCGCACCATGGCTTGTGGCATATTTGCTGCTACCAGGAGGGTGCGCTACTTTAGGAAACGGTCCCGTGGGTCGTATTAGAGGACAGGAACAAACAAGCTGTGTGGTTGTATGGATTGGGGGATTTGTAGGTCTGTTGTCTTTTCTTGGTTTTAAAGGCTGCATTACAGTTACAAGAATGTGATAACTCATAACTAGGCCTATATCTGCACTTAATAGAGTCTTCCAGATGTTCTATTATTTGCCTGTAGCTGCTTGGTCATCATATCCACATTACTGATGACTGTTTGTCCAAAAATATCTTGTGAGTAAATATCTTATGGAAGCACCAACAGTCATTCTTACAGCGTCGTCACAATATGGATACCAAGGTATTCGGTCAAAGATAGCATGAATTTGATTTCGTCCGTATCGCCCAGCCCCACGTCCATCCATCCAGTATTTGTTATGCTGATCATGTTTATCATGTCATACTAAGTGTTGAGGCCTCCCAGCATTATCTTCCCTTCCTTCATGCATGTCAGACCAACATACCCGATGAAGGCAGGTCTAACCCCTCGCTAGCGGATCATAAATTGTTCAGGAGTTTGAACACTGGCGAATGTTTCTCTGTTATTTCCAGATGTCTCTAAATATTCATGTTCGCCAAGGTGGGACTATGACGGGGGCCGTGGCCCTGTTTGGATGTCTCTTTTTATTAAACATGATTTATTAACGCCACACTTACTGTACTGTAGAGCCCTCAGCCCTAATGGCGTGTTTCTTTATGAATGCCCATAAATGTTTCAGCAGGAGAAAAATAAAATGATGAAAGGCAAGGATACCTAGTAAATCTTATTAGTGCAGCGGAGAGGGAACGACCTGGAGTATTTTGGAAGGACTCTATGTGCGTGTGGGTGTGTGTACGTGCGTCTGTGTGTGAGAAGAAGTGGGAGGGAGCCGAATATATATAATTTTTTTTTCTGTGAAGCGGAACTGCGGTTTCCATGGCAATGGAGAGGAAATCCTTCCTTTGGAAAATAGAAAAAAGAAAGTAACGACTTATCAATCCGGCTCTCTGCTCTCCCCTTGGGCGGGCATACCTCATTCAGACAGAGAGAGATTGAATGTACAGTAGTGTGTGTCTGTGTGTATGTGTGTGTTTGTGTATACCTGTGTGTGTGCACGTGTGTATGTGACCCTGAACTAGACGTGTGAGAAAAGCCGAGCTTGTCCCCTCTTGCCGAATCTCTCTCATCGGTCTCAACATGCCGGCGCAGTTGTGCTTTAATCTGAGCTTTTCTGGAACAGTCTGCAGTAAGAGCAGAGGTGGTAGCATCCCTGAAACATCTGACCTAAGCTGCACTTTTATCCACTTCAAAGTGCAGGAGAAATCATGTTGCGCATACTTATTTTCATCACAGAATAGGCTGCCCTGGATGCCTGAGTTCCTGTTACACTGCAAAAAAAGAAAGAAAAAATCTCTCTTTAACTAGTATTTCAGTCTCATATTCAATGTTAACAGCTTGTTTTTTCACATGGGGATTTTTTTGCAGTGCAGAATTTCCTTCTGTGTATGTGTGTGTGTGTGTGTGTGTGTATGAGACACACTGTAAAAAATTGGTCCAAGTAAATCATCCAATTTCCTATTCAGTTTTAAAATCTTATTTACTCAAATAGGTAAACCTTGCAATCCATTTTTATGTCTTATTTTGTCTCCGTCTTTGGTGCAAAGTGCTCATTGGTGTTTTTTTTGTTTGTTTGTTTGTTTATCTTGTTTGTTTTTTGCACTGATCGCCTGTCATTCAAACTATGACATCCATTTTCTTGGACTGTCTGTTGATGAAGTTTGAGTTTCTGTAGGTGGCGCTCTTTTCTTTGTCTGTGTTTGTCTGTCTGCCTCGGCTCTGCCAGCCATGTTGGCTCTAGCAGGTCATACTAACTCCTCAGTTCTTCTTCTTCTTCTGTTTTTTTCAAACAAACAGCTGTTTCTGCTGCCAGAAACCTAAAACACACCGCTGTCTGGGTGCCAACAAAGGCCAGACACAGAGCAGTGTAAGGTGTATGGAGCTAATTTAGTGCCAAACATAACAAAACATCTGTATATTAGGCACATTTTGTATTTGCAAAACACGTTGTGTTGATTGTTAATGGCAAGACACGCTGTTTATGAATCCTAGGACATCTGTAAAATATGCTTTTGTTTGTTTGTTAAGTTTTGGTGCAAAGTTAGCTTCACATAAACTTCAACTGGCTGTGGTTGATTTCTTGTTGTGTTTTGTCAACTGCCAATAGGAAGTACTACAAACAAACATTTATTTATATGAAATTGCTGTAGATTATTACTTTTATGAGAATTTTCTTGATACTAATGAGTGATTTGGCTTGTTTCAAGAAGCTGACTGTGGGTTCTAGCCTGGGAACCAGATGAATCTGTGAGCTCATGTTATTTGCTCTAGCAGATTGGTCTGGCCGCCCTCCCGCTTAGACAGATTTCCAGCCCAACTGGCCCAGGTTGTGCCAATCACAAGTGTTCATCTTATATGGGGCGGGTTTGATACGATGACTGACAGAGGAGCGTTGTTGAGGCTCGATGGTCACGCAGGGCTTCATCGCACATCACTGCTCTGACTGGTTGTAGGTCTATCCAACTGTTTCCAGAGGCATTTTGGTCTGCAGCTGTGATAATGTCCATCGGAAATCAGAAATGAACTGAGAGGTTCTCCATTAAGTCACACCGGCAAAATGGTCTGGTGATACCAGTCGATCTAGACTCAAGAAACCTCCTGAAATGAACAAACTTAAATGATCAACCTAATGGAAGAATTTTCCTCTTACTGTATAAAAAAAGATACACACTGGAATTAAATGCGTTGTACAGATGGAACTTTTATGGAAGCACACACACACACACACACACACACACACACACACACATACACACACTGCCTATCTGAAGCTGTCAGATTCTCTCTAAGGGCCTACCAGTTTGAAGCTATGAATGTATCAGCACCTAAAACGCCAACATCGGTGACAAGCGAATGCAGTGGCAGACTAAAACAACAGCAACAGCGACGGCAGCACCTCTCGTCTTCCCTCCCTCAAGGCTCCTCGTGAGACCTGGACTCCGGCAGCGGGCACTCATCTGTGGCTCACCATATGCTGGAGAGCCCTTCATATTCTCTCTCTCTCTCTCTCTCTCTCTCTCTCTCTCTCTCTCTCTCTCTCTCTCTCTCTCTCTCTCTCTCTCTCTCTCTCTCTCCCTCTCTCTCTCTCTCTCCCTCTCTTGCCTTTTCTCTCTCTCACCACCCCATGGGAAAATGTCGTGGCTGTAATGAAGGTTAGCCAGCTTATTGGGGATTAAGAGGAGGCCCCCTCCTCCTGCGTCTGCGTCTCAATTAGACCTCGGATCAATGGAATTATAGGCCCAGTTGGATAACCATGGAGTCAAGTTGATCCATGCTCCCAAACCAGTTAACCAAACACACCACGACACAAACACAGGGACCAATGTTATTTGTATATAGCGGATAGATTTTTGCTGTTAATGCGTGCAGCTAGGCGTGTTATGTCTTTAGGCATAACTTATAAAAAGTGCTGCAGGAGATACACTTCATAAGGAAATGATGTGATTTCAAGGCACTGGAAAGTGTTTGGGCAGGGTGAAACGTATGAGAATGGTCAATGTGAGGTGTGACCAAATGCAGCTCACAGTTTTATATACATCACACAAGATGAGGCAGATAAAACTGTACAAGCTACATCTCATTCCTGGTCCTCTCAGCTTCTGCTATGTGATACTTTAGGACACCAAAATCTATACAGAAAGTATTTTTTTTACCAAATGCAGATAGCTTCCTTAAATCAGAAAGTAAGGATCTCAACTGGCATAACGATAATTAGACACTGATTTTATGATATTTTATGTGATGGCAGTGTCCTTATGTATATACTTGATTTGATTAATTTATTTATTGGAATTTTTTGGTTTGTCTGGTGACCCTTGATGTCCGTCTTTGTGTGTTTTGGGTGACATTTACACTCATTAAAGTTTTTCTATTCTGTTCTGTTCTATTCTATTCTATTCTATTTAAAACAAAAAAAAGTAGTTTTTTTTTTTTTTTGACGAGACAGTTTTGTAGCACATGTCTAATGCTAGGAGTACTCAAGCAGCACTGAACTTTTGTAGAAGTGGTTTATCATTTCATTTCATAAATAAGCTCCATGTATTTATATTTAAAAGCACACACATCCAATAGCTGATTTGTTGAGCATGCTGTTGTACTTTATATTCGTATTTACCATCCACTCCCTTTAAACATACATGACACAAATTCATGCCATATTTTCTAATTTGCATCCATGACTTTTAATCCGTGTGGCATTTTATGCAGCACATATCATCTAAGTGGCGAGGATTTCTATTCATTTTCAGAATAACACAAAGTCTGCCGTGAAAAGCCTGTATGAGACACTAAGTGACGGCTGTGTCCCATCTCAAATGTGCACCATCTAAGCCTATAAACACAAGTGCATTCGATGCAAAACTAAACGCTCATAGAGGACTGTCCTCCTTTGAAAAAAAAAAAAAAAATACAGGGATGTTGTTGGGAATGCAGCTAGACTTTTCATTCAACTCACATAATGGAAAAAGCAGCCGTCCAAATGCCAACTGTGTTTGCGTTCATATCGATTGTACAGTCAACATCAATACAACAACAACATGTAAATTCCCCTCCTTGGAAATGAGAGTGGCTTTGCCTATTATTAATGCGGCCTTCATCACCATATAGGACACCAGAATGCCAGCAGACACAGACAAACAGTGTACCACAACAAGAAAAGAGGTTTTGCTGTTAGATAGAGAAGAACTGGGATATTACTGGGAATGAAACATGATAAGAGATGCGGGGATTATTGTAATATGCATCCATACTCAGTGAAAGTATTAGGTGTGTGTGTGTGTGTGTGTGTGTGTGTGTGTGTGTGTGTGAGTGTGCGCATGTCTTTATCATTGTGGTGGTGATGATGGGTGGGGGCTTGTGGGGGTGGAGGGATGGGGGCTCAGACATCTGTCACAAGAATTCACATCGTTATCAGTTTCCCTTTGTTTTCACCTTGAAGTTTTGGGAGAATGCGTTTCAGGCATATGGTGCCCAACCCCACCCCCCAACACACACACACACAAACAAACAATGGACACACACGCACACACACACACACACTCTCGCATTGGTATTCTTCACAGCGTGCCAGGAGGGAGCCACCAAAACCGTGCTGGCATTATCGAATTTCACTGCAAATAGGTATTTACGCCATGCATCATCCAGTGACAGTAAACATGTGTGCCAACCCGATGCTAAGTGCATCTGAATTGGTGTGAAGGGGCGTGGAGATAGCATCTGAGTGGGTGCTGAGAGAGAGAGAGACAGAGAGAGAGAGAGAGAGAGAGAGAGAGAGAGAGAGAAAGAGACTGAAATCTGGTGAGAGGTAGCAATCGTTCAGCACAGAGTATGGAAAATGGTTCTGGAGGGTGTCGGCAGCGGCGCATGTGTCTAAAATGGTTAGAGCGTGAAAGGCTGTGATCTGAATACAATACAACAATGTGTCAGCTGGTCTGGGGATGGAACCGAGAGCTGTTACTGTACAAGTTCAGCAGCATCTGTATCTAAAGTGGCTGCAATGTGTTGTGGATGTGAGGCTGGGCTTCTTTTTTTGTCATATTTTTATTCTGTGCTTGAACTTTGCGTGTTATAGGTTGAATATTACCAACTTGTATGTCAAATACTTTAGGTACATACTGCATTAGAGTTGATTTAAGGGCAGACAAGGTCACTCAAACTAGCACTGGAGCCAGCTTGATGTCTACAAACTGGACTCTGGCACAAGTTGGAAGAGATCCACTGAAATAGATTTGGAGGTGATTGGGAATTGGATATAGAAACTGATACGGCATGAACAGGATTGTCCAAAGTGTAATGCAGTCATTTTAGGTTTCAACAAGATCGTGTCATTTATCAAAACTGGTTGGGCTGTGAGCACAATCACCGACAACCACAACAGGGTTTGGAACAAGATCAGCCAAAATGTATTAAAACTGACTCTGAATGTGAACAGAACAGGACAGAAATAAATAAATGTACTTCATCTGGTTTACCAAGCTGTACCTGAAATGTTTTGGGGTTGAGACAGCTCTTTGGTCCACACCTCTGCTTCCTCTGCGGCCTACTTGACGTTCGACTGGAGAGGAAAGGCTCACCACGTCTCCTCCAAACTCATTTTCTACACAGAGGGAGAAAGACAGGAACATGCATCATTAAAATAATTTCCAGGAAAATCACGTATTCACGTGCGACCGTGACGGGATCTGAAACGCCGTCTTCTCCTTTGACTCCAGACTCATGAATAGTCATATAGCATAAGCTATGCGGCACACACCAAGTGATTTCCGCCATAACGACGGCCGATTGTCGTTTGCAATAGGCTTGGCAACATGGGGTAATTAGCTAGATCTATCATCTTCTGCAGGAAGTGGGGACAAATATAGCTAATGATCCGTGCCTGCCTCCATGATTTCTCTCCTCAGCTCTCCATCCTTCGCTGACTTAGAGGAGGAGAGGAAAGGAGGGAGGAGAGGAGGGCAAAGGGGGAGATGTTAAAAAGGTTAAAAAATAAGGTAGAATAACTTAAGATACAGAAAAGAGACAGGAAGAGTGAGAGAAAGGGAGAGAGGGACTGGGAAAAGAGTTTGAGGCGTGACTAAACATGAGCAAAGTGCAATCAAGCATTATGTTTTCCTCTCTGCCTCTGTCTACCTTCCTCTCTTTCTCTCTCTGTCTCTCTCTCTCTCCCTCTCTCCTTTCCATCCTGCTCGGCTAATTGAGAGAATGTATGGGAGAGAACAGATGAGGTATTGATGGTGCATAGGGAGCGTCACAGAGAATGAAGGAGAATGAAGGCCCCCATAGGGAGCCTACCAGACGGCCCACTACACACACACACACACACACACACACACACACACACACAACAGTCATTCACAGCCCATCTCAAAAGCAGCTTACATCTAAACAATAGCCGGTCCCGTAAGACACACATAAGCATCGGCGTGCCATGCACGTTTAGAACCCCTGTTACGAGTGTTATGTAAAGAAAGGGGGTGCGTAAAAGATGCCTGCATAAGCTGCTGACTTTACTTTGAACCAGCAGGGGGTTTATTCTACCACTCCCCCCCGCCACACACACACACCACCACCCTTATGCACACACGCACATACTTCTCTCTTTCTTACTCCTTTTTTCCATCCATCTCTTCCCATCCCTTTGTACTGTAAATAATAAACCAAACTGAAAAGAGTGTGGCCTCACTGTACAGAGCACGAACACAAACAACTTTGAAAAGTGCTGTTAACATGAAGCCCTGGAACAATAAGCCACTCCAGCTACATTTTCTTTTTACTGTTTTATATAGCCTAGTCTCTCTGTCCTCTATATTTTCTAAGAGCAGCATCAAAGGCCATGTGGCATGTGATTAAAGCCACTGGTGCCACACTCCAACCTGGCCGCCCTGGCTCTATTCAGCAAACAAATGGCGTTAAAACAAAGCCAGAGTGCGTCTGGGCATGCGTGACGAGCAAACTGCCTTTGTGAAAATGTATAACTCCAGATAAAATGTGGGGCGATGAGCCAGGGGTCAGGTGTTCAAAAGCACAGCCCCAAGGCTACACACTGAATTTTATAAAGTCCCAAGTAATTTGTGTGAATAATCTGAGGTGAATTTGTAACGAAATTCCACCTGTTCCTACCCCATAAATGATCCAGCCACCTAAGAAGCCCAGGAACACCACACACACACACACACACACACTCATCCCTGGCCCCTTGGTCATTATAATCACAGTGTAAGTGATGGGTCTGTCCTCTGATGAAGGTCTTGATGTGGAGGCTGATGAGAAATCACAGCTCTCTGACTCTTCATCATCACACATCCCACCACATTCCCTTATGTGTGAGAGTGTGTGTGTGTGTGTGTGTGTGTGTGTGTGTGTGTGTGTGTGTGTGTGTGTTAGAGAGAAAGGAAAGAAAGAAAGAAAGCAAGGAAGAAAGAAAGAAAGAAAGAAAGAAAGAAAGAAAGAGAAAAAGAAAGAAAAAGAAAGAAAGAACAAAAAAGAAAGAAATACAGACATTGGAAAATGGCAATGTGTGTGTGGTGTGTGAGAACGTGTTTGTGTGGATGCTTTTGAATGTGTGTGTGTAAGAAACAGACAGAGAGACAGACATGTCAGGCAACAAAGGCAAACAAAGGGTGTGTGTATATGTGCCTTATATACTGTATACGCATGCTGTGTGCCTGCTGTATGCTCACTCTGAGCTTTTGTGTGTGTGTGTGTGTGTGTTGATATTCTGGTCATGGTAGTGAATGGGGAGGCTGCTGCTAGTTTCAGCACCAAGGACAGCGGCAGAGCTCAGCCTGCTGCTGTAATGGGGACATTGAGGCAGCGCTGTAGCCCAGATCGCTCTTTTGAAGGTCTGGATTTCATCTCGGAATCGATCACATTTTAACTCTGTCGTGTCTCCACCTCACACAAAGGCCTTGTTCAGATTATTAGTCTATTAGTCCATATCTGTTTTTTCTGGCATATCCAGACTGTATACAGATTGATTTTAGAAAGTCTGGACAGCAAAAAAAAAAAAAAGAAAAAAAAAGAAACCCACATGGAATGCTGATATTTTACTTATATACCAGTAGAAGTACAAAAATCTACTCTAAGTAGATTTTTGCAGCGGGGTAAAAAGTAGAGGTAGAGGTAAAAAGTAGCTCATTTAAAATGTACTCAGAGTAGAAGTTACTTTTTCAGAACAGTACACTTTGTGATCATTTCCATTTCTTTTCCATTTCTAGACTCAGCTGACTAATGTAGAATAGGCACATAATATGATTGAGTCTACGTGGCTCTCATCATCAGGCCATTGCACTGATGATTTCTTAATCCACATTCTTAGTACCTTTTAACAGGCACTCAGAGAGGCGCCCACATTACATTTACCCTTGCTGCTATTCACTGGTTAGCTGTGAGTTTTAGAATTGATTTTAAGTTTGTCCTGTTTGTTTTTCAGGCATTGAACGGTCGGGCTCCTGCCTGTGTCTGTGAACTGTTGCTCACTTATGAGCCTGATCGCTGCCTGAGATCCTCCAGCAGGGATCAGCTGCTGGTCCCTGGATCGTGGCTTGTCACCAAGGGTGACCGGGCCTTTTCTGCTGGGGCCCCTCGGTTGTTGAGTTCCCTGCCTGGAGATGTCAGGCAGGGAAACTCAGGATCCGCTTTTGAATCTCTTCTTAAGACTCACTTTTATGGTAAATTATTCTATTGTGTTTTCATTCATTTTATTGTGTTTTTCATGTTGTATTTTTTACGTTATTATCTTATTGTGTTATTGTTTTATTGTTAAGCACTTTGTAACCCAAGTGCTCTATAAATGAAGTTTTTTTTTTTTTTTTTCCAGTTGAGTGTAAATGATCCTTGCTTCCATATAGTGCACCCTTTATTAGAAATTTGCAAATGACAAAAAGTGGAACCAACAAAGCTGAAGCAGGTTCTTCTTCTCATCTTTGCTGACTGAGTTTTTATTGTGAAAAGTTCCATCATCTGTCATTGATCGTTTGTTCTCTGTAATGGATATGATTTAAAGTGTAGTGGAGGACGATACTCAAACATTGTAATGTAATTAGTAACATCCACCTCTGCCAATCGGATCCCTACAGATGCCTCTCAGTCTGGATGCCCCGGCCGCTCACGTTGGTTTTCAAAGTGTCTTTTGCGTCACTCACAGCGCGACACACAAGGACGACATGAAATCCAGAGTGATGGAAGTGCATCAGAGCGGCTGAGCAGCATCAGAGCATGCCGCTGCTAACAGAGCGCTATGGAGGACAGCACAGAACAACAGACAGTGAAATAAATTGTCTGCTGGCACTTTGGGGGGGAAGCTTGTATACATCTCTCCTGCCTCCACGCTGGAAAGCCACATCACCAGCGTACGAGGTCACTGACGCCTACATCGTTACCACAGCAACCCATGCAGATATGTTGATGATGTCTGGACACACAAATCTGATTTCATCACTTGCAAATAACAGTGTGGACAGCCTGTCTTAAAGATCTGATGTGGGAAACAAGAGCACAGCATCACACAGCATTATTCGCTAATGACTGGATATAAAACTTGCTGCTTCAAATGCGACCAGTAACTTGACTCTAATCTGACACAGCTCACACATGCAAATACACAGCAATACAAAAGGTGAATTGTGTGTGCAGGATTATTCATTTGCTTTCTGCAGGTGTTTTTTTTGGGAACGTGGATCTCACAGATCGTGTGTGGCTTGCATTTTTCACATTCTATCATAAATGAGTGATGCAGTCTGGGAATGTGTATACATATTCTAACAGAAACACACACAGAAATTTACAGGAACACACACACACACACACACACACACACACACACAGCCAAATACCTATTCTTATTATTTTCCTTTTGTTACAATACAAAGAAATCTCTGACCAGGGACTGCTACACTCCTGCTCAGCTAATAATCCTACAAGTGTGTGTGTGTGTGTGTGTGTGTGTGTGTGACTTCTGGTAGTCTGTTCCGTAGAGAATAAGAAGGGACCGTGCCTGCCCTTTACAGGCCTCCTATATCTATCAAATCCTGGGTATACACTGTAAATAGCCTGGGAATATTGGCTGCTCTGGCACACACACACACACACACACCCACACACACACCCACGCACACACGCACACACACACACACACACACACACACACACACACACACACACAAGAAAACCCCACTGTATGGTCACACTGCAGTATATGGGATGTGAGCTGTGATAGGGTGAGAACGTTCAGAGGATACTACTGTGACATTTTCTCTGACATACTATACATGACAGACATTTTAAACACACACACACACACACACACACACACATACACAGGCACACACACGTACATGAACACACTCACACACACACAGGCGCGCACTGGGAGGAATTCACACCCGTCATATACTGACACACACATATGGCACATGAGGATAAGGGGGCTGCACACAAATAAGTACGTATTACATGAGGGACACATGCAGTATTCATAGGATGTGTATGCACGCACACACACACACACACACACACACACACACATTCACACAGCAATCTCTTTCTCCCAGGCTCTGAGAGAGTGACTGGGGCTGCCTGACCTACATTCTAGCAGATATGTATACAGGCAGAGAGGAGATGAAATCTCTCTGTAGTTCTCTCTCTCTGTTCCCCATCCTGTGTTCTTTTCAACGCCTGTTCATTCCCTGTTGGACACACACACACACACACACACACACATAGAAGAATCCACTATGATGTCTTGGCTGTACTGTCCTCATGCTGTAGATGAGCCTGGTATTGTCAGAATAGCTGCAGTGTCTGATGGTTTTCAGACCAAGGTGAAAGTAACCTCATGGTGCAGCCGAGGTGTCTTTACACCACTACAAAAATGTAGAATCTTAAATCTAACACTGGCTCCACCTTCTGACACAACACCGAAATAAAATATTTACCACCGAAATATACTGGGAGTCAAAATCCAGTCCAAAGACTGAGCGTCTTTACCTGAGTCAAGAAAAACAAACATTCAGAGAGCAGGTGGAGCGGGACACAAACGGTGGAGGAGAACGAATTTCACGTGTGCGCTCGGTGTTCAGAGATGTGTTTATTTTGGTGATGGTCTGCTTGTTAGATGGCGCGGGGCGGCTGATAAGCTTGTGAGCAGAGGATGGGACCGGTCCGATAATCATTCCAACTGGCGCTTTATCTCCTTCCCCTCGCACTTGTCTGAGGAAATCAATGCTTCCACCAGACTGGACTGGAAACCACCTAGATAACATGAACCTGTAAGATTAGTTACCGCGCGCACATAGTTAATGAGCTCCGCAGGGTTCATTTCATCTGACAGGCCCCGAGCCTTCAGAGTGTCTCCTAATGCTGTCACACTGTGCAGAGGACAGATCCATAGCCATGATTCATAGCCACATTGTGGAGGTGATAGTCTGCTCAGAGTGCTCTCAATGCCCCGACCACACTCGGGGTGAGTAATTCAATAGCCTTAAGGGAAAAAAACAACAAAAAAAAAACAACAACCATACCCACCGTATCCCTAAACTTAACCAAGCTAACACTTTAAATCCCTCTGCTACTGAGGGTGAGGCATTACGCTGACCAAAATGTCAAAACACTGATACAGCAGAAACCAATTGTGTAAATCCCCTGACCCTGCATCTTGCCAACTTTAATATTACAGGATTTTCCAAACAAATCCTCTTGCAGTTGGAGAAACAGCACAGCTGCAGAAAGCATGTGAAACCTTTTTTTGTGTGTGTGAATATTTTTTTTCCATAAGAGCAACTTCCGTGAGTTTTTTTTTTTTTTTTTTTGTCTCGTTTGGCCAGTTGTCTCTACACAAACAATAAAATATCCACTATTTGTACGTATTTTAGAGAATCTTAATGATATTTTTCTCTCTTCCCTTAAAGATCAGCCTACATAATTCTATGTTTAAACTCTGGCTTGCTGGACTGTCTGAATATTATTTTTGGACATGAAAGATCAGCATCAAGATTCAAATGTATGTGCAAAAAAAAAAAAAAAAAAAAAATCAATAAAATGCAGACCTACTTTGGTGCCAAACACGTCAAATACACAGTTAAAACACAGCAGCAAAAAAAACCAACCAACTCATTCAGAGTCACTGAATATGAGACTTTGTAATCTATACCAGTATTTCTTTATCATTTGAGGGAAAAAAGTCTGTCTATGGGATGCAGTTTCACTTGTTTCAGACTTGTTTTTAGGAGCAAGTATAAATATGTTAAAACAAGGCAAAATGAAGCAGACTGGCTCACGACTATCAAGAAAATGAGGCTTGATTCAAGGAAATTCTGAAAACAAGTTGATAAGCATCAGAAACAAGTGGGAACCTCTTTGAAAGCCTGACCAATGGGTCAAACTGTAGGCTCCTCTCTTTTCATTTCACCTCATCGCTTTGAATCAATACAAATCGCGTCTTTACTGATGGGTGATCTTTTGTTGCAACGGCAGAGGGAAAAAAAAACAAAAAAACTGCCCATCGGACTGAATCTTTCCTGCAAAATCTGTGTTTGACATGGCGGTGCTCTGTGCGCTGTGGTGGCACACGCTGAGGTTCAGGGGTGAGAGAGGCTGCCAGGTAGTGAAGTGGACTGTCTCTGCTCATATCAAAGAGGAAGAGTGAACCCAGTTAAAAGCGGTTTCCTGACCCGCTTCTCTCTTCAAGGACGTGAGAGATGGAACTGACCGCCTGTGTGACCCACCGGGCTTCGATGTGGCCACACACAACAACCCTGAGCACACACAAACACACACATATACACACACGCGCACACACATCTAAGTGGACGAGATAAGCCCACTCAGAAAAAAAAAAAAAAAAAAAAAAAATCAAAAATGCACACAGGAACACATGCCGGGTACTCATTATTACTTCGCCCCTCCTGACAGCACACACACACACACACACACACACACACACAGAGGCAGCTAAAAGTGCATCCCCCCCCCAGCCCTCCATCCCCCTTGAGGGAGGCGCTTCCTCCTCCGTACAGGCAGGCAGAGGGGGAAGAAAATATCATAGAGCGAACCGCCGCCGCCGCAATTACCCACAGTGGGGTAATCACCGGCACAATGCACTATGGGTAGGCTGCCTGCCTGAGAGAGTGAAATACTCAGGTGAGGAGAGTAGCCAGACAGCAATCAGCCCAGCGGGGAGAGGAAGAGAGAGAGGGAGACAGAGTGAGAGAGAGAGAGAGAGAGAGAGAGAGAGAGAGAGAGAGAGAGAGAGAAAGAGGAGCAAAGGGCCATTCCTTTAATTTCCAAGGGAGCGCCAGGGCCTTAATTACTTGATGAGTCTCCCTCTCTCTCTGTCTCTCTGCTATGTGGCTGTAAAAAGGTGTGTGTGCATGTGTCTGTATGCGTGCGTGCGTGTGTGTGTCTGTGTCTGTGTCTGTGTATGTGTGTGTGTGTGGCCCATTATCAGACTGGGAAGACTCCAATCACCTCTCAGTGTAGATAGCGAGTGAAGAGAACAACACTGGAGCTGGAGGAGGAGAGAGAGAGTGACAGAAAGAGAGAGAGATGGAGAGAGAGAGAGTGAGAGAGAGAGAGAGAGGGAGGGAGGGAGGTGATTTATGCCTTTAGAAGTGTTAACACCATCTCTCATCCCCACCAGCTATAGAACACCAAGGTCGAGGAGTGAGACAGCCAAGGCTTGAAATAGCCACAGGAAAACACAAAGCTGTATGGCAGCTCTACCTATAGAAAACAACACAACTCCTTCTCGCTCCATCATGCATGATGCCACTGCAGAACTGACAGCAGCAGCAGACCAAAGATCACAGCATAGAAACACAAGGTAGTGAAGATCGATGTTAATTGAACCACCTTGAACTCTGATTTTTCCCTTACAAGTCCCCTTAAGAGGGCTAAAAAATAGAAACAAATATTGTTCCTCAGAGTCACACATATTCTGTATCTGCTGGCTGCAAAGCTTCATTTGAGCTACATCACATTTATACCGAGTGAAATATCCAAACCAAAGATGCCATGGCTTTATGGCTGCACCACTATGTCTTTTGCATCATTTTATACACATTCCCTCCACTCCAGCACAACATATTTGGCATTGACGCAAACCTTGGGATCTCATCTAGAATTTAAAATTTAATGTTCTGTGCATTTGAAATTTGATATAACATAGAATCAATATAATAGAGGGCAATCAAAATTTTCAGGAAATTTAGTAGGTCGCCATATCAAAGTAAATAAGTAAATAAATTACTAAATAAAATTAAATAAAATTAAAAATACAATAAATAAATAAATAACATCATAGGACATACTCTATGAGCTGTTAGTTTAGTTTAGATGTATTTGATCACAGTCACAGTTACCAAATAACAACGCTCTGTCAGTCATCAGCCATTGCTCCACTTGCCCTTGCAAATTTCAATATAAGCAGATTTGGGAGTTTTGCTGGCAAATGATATTAGATCCTAGGACTTTGCCGTAGCTGAGGTTTTAGTGATCAGATACCCTCCGTGTCCATCCAGCGGTGGTTTCAGAATGTAAAACGACTCTTTTATTTACAGAAACATGCGATCTCTGCTCACTAGAAAGTCAGTAGGATCAATGGAAAAGAAGTGTTTTTTGCAGTATTGATGCATTTAGAGTGATGGCCAGGTGTTTTTGAAGATGAACTGTGGGTCATTTGATCATGTCAGATGGTAGTTTAATGCTAAGCTGCGATAATCTGAGTCCATATTGGAGCGCTGCACCCTGACTAATGAAGGAGCTGCTTTTGTGTGGCTGTTGATGACATTTTCCAACATTTAGTTCTCGTGGCTTCGTCCTTCTCTTTATTCATATCAGATCTCCCTCATGAATTGGCAAGGACACCATTGTGCGTGTGTGTGTGTGTGTGTGTGTGTGTGTGCGCGCGTGCTTGTATTTACCCTAACCGGCATATGAGTGGATGGTTGAACGGATGCCAGTTTATGTGCATGTGCAGGCATGCATGTGTGTGTGTGTGTATGTGTCTGTATGCATTCATCTGTGTGTGCATGTGAATACGTGTGTGTGTGCGTCTGATTGCACCCAGGTCTCAATGCACTGATGAGCTCTATTGTTCTTGTCTCTATTTTTTCCCCTCCCCCGACCCCCTTCCCTCATTTTGTCCCTCCCTCTCTCTCTCTCTCTCTCGTTTCCTCACACACACACACACACACACGCACACACACACACAGACCCTGTCCCCTGCTCGGCTGCCAGTGTCTACCCAGAATACCAATGATGCAGTCTGCAGATAGATAGATAGGGCTGTCTGTCACATGACCCTATATGTCCTGAGGCCTTACCCCGGGATGACAGCAGACACAGCACACACACACACGCACACACACACACACAGACACACACAAAGGTACCCCCACCTTGGCATGCTCTATGCCAAAGTAGGCACACAGGCAGACAGACAGGCAAGCAGGCACTGGAAGAAACACCAACATGCACACACATGCACGCACACGCATGCACGCACGCGCGCGCGTGCACACACATACACACACGCAATCCCACACAGCTGAGCACACACATAGCAGAGCTGGCATTCACATTCAGAGGCATACACACACACTTGGGCAAGCTAATGGGCATGCACACACTGAATCACCGCAGGGGAGAGAGCCAAACAGAGAGAGAGAGGGAGAGAGAGAGAGAGAGAGTGAGAGAGAGAGAGAGAGAGAGAGGGAGAGGGAGAGAGAGAGAGTCCTGAAGGCAAGATAGAAAAACACCCCACAGTATCGTACCACAATTCTATCCTAATCAAACACAGAGACTGACACACACACACACACACACACACATGCACACACATACACACACATACACACACAGATACACACACCACTTCCTCTGGGAAGGCACCCCACCCCTGTTTCTCCCACAAACACATTCGTCACTGACAGAGCTCTACTCAGTGACTGGGTATCCTGCAGCACCAAAAATAGCAGCCTAATAGAACAGAATAGAAATCCTCCTGCCACTTTCTACTCAAATAGAAGCTGCACCTCCGGAGTGCGAGCCAAAGAGGCTGGATGGATCTGAGACAGAACCAGCCTCCGTTTGAATGAATGAATCCATCCGACCAATCCATCCAACAGTCCTGCGAGGCGTGCAGTGCGATGGAAAGTGCGTTTTTTCACGCGGCACTGCCGGAAAACTACAAGCAAGTTTCCAGAATTTTTCTTGAATCAAGTGTCACTTTCCTGATCCTAGTGGGCTGGCCTGCTTTATTCTGCCAACATATTTATACTTGTTCCCAGAAAAATGCCTAAAACCAGTGAAGCTGCACTGGAAAAAAGTGGGATGATCTTATCCCACAGGCAGATTTTTTTTTTCACTTGTGTTAAGAATAACAGGTTTTTAAAGTTGAAAAGGAGACTGAATTAAAGAGGAAGATGGAGTTCTGTCTTTCTGGTACAAACAAGAGTCTATCTCCTTTGCACAATAATGCGCCAGATAGCTTCTCATGTGCACCAGAACTCAGAAGGGGCTCCATACTAAATTACTTCTTGAGACTTTTTTTTTTTTTTTTTTTTTGCAGAAGTGCTGTGTTTCACTGTGTTTGACGAGCTTGGTACCAAAGTAGCTCTGTGTTCTACTGGTTGAATTTTTTGCATGTTGAAGTCTTAATGATGATCTTTCATCTCCAAAATTAATATCCAAATACTGCAGCGATCCAAAATTTAAATCCAAAATGATATGTCAAAGATGTTCCCCATACAAGTTCAGAATCAGAATCAGAATCAGAATCAGAAATACATATTGATCCTCAATGGGAAATTGGGACCATTGCAGTTGCTCAAACTCTGCAGAGAAAAATCTCTATTAGCATAAATGAAATGATAAGAAATAGAAAGGAAATAAGAATTTGTGTAATGGACTAAGCAACAATACAGTATGTGCATTAGAATTTGTAAAAAAAAAAAAAAAAAAATGTGCATCATGTTAAAAAGTGAATGTGCATTAAACTCTGCAGAGAAAAATCTCTATTAGCATAAATGAAATGATAAGAAATAGAAAGGAAATAAGAATTTGTGTAATGGACTAAGCAACAATACAGTATGTGCATTAGAATTTGTAAAAAAAAAAAAAAAAATGTGCATCATGTTAAAAAGTGAATGTGCATTAATGGTACAATAATATTACAATATATACAGAACATAATAAAAAGAGAAAAGTGTAACTATAGCTATATACACCAAATATACAATGGGTTACTGCACTAATTGAATTATTGCAATTATACAGATATACAATTATTATTATTACAAGTTAAACTGCATGTGAAGAAAGTGGGATTATCTATCTTTTAATTTATTCACACCTTTATTATTTGTCCTTGGAGATTTTTATTAGGTTTATGAGGTTTTATTATTTGCACTAAACTGTCTTCTTTGCCCTTTCTTTGGGTCTCTTACACAAATACTGTATTGAATATGATTTCTCAATGAATAGCAGACACATCTTGGTGGACATTTTTATCCAAAGTATCTGACAATACGATGAGCACATACATTTTTAGCTCGCGCTCAATTTAAAACCTCAAAACTGAACTGGATTCAGTGTGAGGGTTTGAGAATTGCTCTGCATGTAAGGAAAGTCCCACAGATTGTCGACTGCACTGGCACCTGTTTACGTCAGAGCTGCTGCTGGCTGGCTTTATACTCAGTGGGTGAATAAGTGGGCCTAGCATCCATAAAATAAGCATTTAGTTGGACAGAACAGCTCACACACTTGTCTTTATCCCAGCTAAGAGAATATATTGATTCAACCATGCCGGGTATCACTGAAAAACAAATATGAAATCCTCAGAAAGGAAACAGGTGCTTAATGTGGCACTTCGAAATGAATTTGATTCCAAGACCCTGCCAAAGTCATACCAGCGACAACGAGTCACGAGCTCGTTACAATAATTATCAGCTTGGCAAGCCGTGTGCCAAGCACACATGCCCACACAGAAATACAAGCTGAAAAAACAATCATCTGCAAATACAAGATGTGTGCATGTGTTTGACAGTGTGTGTGTGTATGTGTGTTTGTGTGCATGTGTATGTTTGTGAGCACACGTGACGTGCATTCGTATACGTGTTTGTGTGTGTGTGTTTGCCTCTGTGTGTGTGTGTGAGTGTGAGCATACGCTGGTGTGTGTTTGGGCTCTTCCTCCACATTCTTCCCTTTACCCTGTACTTCTCTTAACACCTGTTGTGAAATATGTATATGTGCATTTTTGGACTGCTGTCAGGAAAAGTGTTATGTCGACATCACACTACGATATGATGGCTACATCGAGGTGACTGCTTAAGAAAAGGTGGGATGTTTTTATGCGTATGGATGTGTGAATGAGGAAAGGTCTGGGTAGAGTTTAAACAAGGGGGTTCTGAAAAGATGGAGCATGTGGATGTGTATATGTGTAATTATGTGTGTGTGTGTGTATGTGTGTGCTTGAGTTTCTGTATCTGTGCGTGTATGTAAGCATGTGGGTGCGTGCGAGTGTTTGTGTGTGCGTGTGTGTGTGTGTGTGTGCGCGTGTGCATATGTGAGTGGGCTCAGGTGGATTGTGAACTCGACAGATGGACATTTGGAGCAGCTTTGCGCCCTGCAGCAAAACACACACACGCACACACACACACACACACACACACACACACACACACACACAAAGGCATGCACACACGCATACACACACGCTCACACTCCCACACACGGCTGTAACATTAACCTTGTGTAACTCTAGCTGAGAGAGAACCATAAAAACCATCCTCAGGACCTCAAATCACATATCGACGTGCCGCTCCCATAATTCAACTGTCCAAACATGCAGTAACTCAAAACTGCTGTACCATAATATTCTAATATTTCGTCTGTGTCCTGAAAATGCCTCCGCAAGGTTTGTAGCAAGTGAGAGAATTTTTTTTTTTCATTGCTACTCAAGATTTTTTTTTTTTCTTTGACATTTTAGATTATCGTTTGGTCGGTTTGGACTTGTGATCATGAATGATAAACACCAACAATACTTACACATATTCCAGTCTTGTTGACAGAAATAGGGCAAGCCTTTTTGGCCTTTGTTTTCCTCTTTCTTTTTCATTTATTTTACCACCATTCCAAAAACACATATATTTTCCATGGTGTCGGGGTGCTGCTACTCTGACCGCTGCACTACTTAGTATTGCTTGTTGGCAGTGTTGGTGATGTGGGATTTGAAGCTGATGTTACTGTTGCACTCATTGTATACGCTGCTGCGGATGAGAGCGTCAGCTAAATGCTTAAAATGTAAATGTAAACACGACCGGTTGCGCATGTTAAATGAGGAATAAAAATGCTGAAACAGATCGGCGAAATATGGTTTTTTGAGCGTGTTTTCTGCCACGCACTGGACTGTGGTTTTGACGTGAGCGGCACTCCTTCCTGTGATGTCAACAGAGCGCGTGCAGGTGTGCTCTGAATATCACATGTCCACCTTCAAAAAAGCCCTGGGGTAGATGGAGAGCCCCATGTGGCAGCCTGTCCTGTCAGAGTGTCCTTCAAATGTTTGTTCCAGAGGAGAGGAGAGGAGAGGAGAGGAGAGGAGAGGAGAGGAGAGGAGAGGAGAACTGGGACTTTTTTCAATATTCCTTCCCATCCTTTCATTCCAATCTTCCGCTTCTCAGCTATTACTGTATGCAAGTCTAGCATTTGTCACTCTGACTCCTAATTTCCTACACTTTACCTCTCCATGCCACTATTTGCTGAAATGATTTGCTCTCTGCATCACCCTCCCCCTCCTCCTCCTCTCCCCAGCTGGGGGATGGAGGGATAAAGGGCTGGATGGAGGGCTGGAGGGCTGTAGAGGGAGGCTGTGTGGAGCTGCTCTCTCCCCGAGGAGACTCCTCTGCCAGCCCAGTGCCACAGATCAGCAGTCAGCCAGCCAGCCGTGCACTGACCTCATCTCTCTCTCCCTCTCTCTCCCTCTATTTCTGTCTCTCTCTATCTCGCTCCCTCTCTCTGCCAGAGGCACTTGCTGTCCCCGTGTCTCCTTCCTACGCCAACTGCCTGTCCTCCTACCAACGGTGCATGTCTGTCTGGCAACCTCTCTCTCCCCCCTGCCTCTCTGTCTGCCCGTCTGCGTGCCTGTCTTTCTTTCTGCCAGCCTCTCAGGCACTCGCTCTACCTATTATTCTGCCAATCCGCCTGTCTGTCTGCTTCTGTGTCTATTTATCTGTCTGTCTGCATGGCCGCCTGCCTGTCCATCTGCCTGTCTGCCTGCCAGCCACTCTTTCTAGCCAATACCTCTCTGCCGGAAAGCGGCCAGGCTGTCAGCCGCTCTGCCAATCTGCCTGACTATCTGCCTGTCTATTCGTCATCTGTTTGTGTCTCTATTTGTTTGCCTGCTCGTCTATCTGCCTGTCTACCTGTCTGCCTGTCCATCTGTCCTATCTAGCTATATGTGCCTGTCCTGAGCTGCTTGGCTAGATGGCCAACATGTCCTATAGTGGCAATGGTCTTGCTTCAGTTTGAATATGATTTATATCAATTTGCCAATGTGACGTTTTCTCTAAATAAAAGCAAACCCAGCCAACAGTATGTTATAAAACCACACTGGCCTTTCAATGTTTTTCTCTGCTCCTTTAAAATGGAATTAGGGGGATACAATTTATTTGTACGTATCAATTCACCAAACCAGCCTTTCTCAACTGGGGGTAGGTGCACCCCAAGGGGTATGTTGGGGAACTGCAGGGTGCACTCGGCAAGTTTATAAAAATGTGATTATTTTTAATTTAAATTGTTAAATAAAATTGTAAAATACCTGAAATCTTTTCAATGCCAAATATTTTCAGTACATCTTTTTTTTTTTTGTAAGCGTATTGTGTGCACAAATTATAGTCATGAAATTGGCAGTTCTGGAGATCCATACAAACAAGACGGCGGCTAGCTGCTTCATTGTGAGTGAGTTGAGATTTTGAAAACCAGATAAAAGTAGTTTAAAAAATGGGCAAGCCGTTGAAATGTCAAAATGAAAACAAGAAAAGAGGAAAATCCATGAAAAAGAAAGTAAAGCTAGAAACACCAAAAATGTCATCAGTATCAAGAACAGCATGATTTGATTTTGGATTTTGACTCTGTATAGACCTACAGTTTTTATTTTTGCTCATCTTTTGTTTTTTCATGCCAAACTGCTATTTGCCAATGAAAGGGTACTCGACTGAAGAAACTAGCAGGGGAAGTTTGAGAGCCACTGCACTAAACTCTAAGGCAAAGTCCATAGATCGAATTTGCGAACAATAGTTTGAAACCCAATTATATCTGGTCAGTGTGATGAATTACAACACATCCAGCTTGGAGGCTTCAAAATCAATTTCTTGCAATTTTTGCTTGATCCTTGCTCCATCAAACTCGGACTCTCAGGTATGGCGAGTGCCACAACTGTCGTACTCAATTTGAAGCTGAATTTGATGCCTCATGATTTCTGAAGCTTTTCTCTCTTGGCAAACAATGTCTTCTCATGCACTGTCTTCCAGCACAGGACGCCCGGAGCGCTTCCCTTCTCTCTTTAGACGCTTACTCATCAGACCAACTTCCTGCTAATACTTCTGTCTCATTCACAGCTCTGTGTGGCTCTTGGTAGATGTTTACAAAATTGGAAAAGAAAGAATCTCTCCTGCATTTTCTCTCCATCCTTTTTATTTTTTCTCTTTTTTTTTTTTTTTGCCACCCCGCGTTCCCTTCTATTCCGTCTCAACGGGAGAGTGAGAGAGCGTTCGACTGGCTCCTCTCAACCAAAAAATGCACCGCGCGCTCACTCGGCAGTCAAGGACAACTCTAATAGAGGTAGAACAAAAGAGGGAGCGAGAGGCAGAGGGACAGGAAGAATGAGGGAGAGGGAGAGAGAAACAAGCATGCTGTGGCGCAAGGCTGTCTGAAATTATACATATTGTATAATAATAACAGTGTGTAATTCCCTTTGGAGCGGCGGTAACTTTTGCCTCTGCCTGTCCACAGGTGGGGAGAGGGAAAGAAAGACAATTTGAATCCGCCTCTACTTCGCTGATCAGACAGCTAAATAGGACTTTGAAAGAGCAACTCACCACATTTTTCTTCCCCTGAGCACTGAATCGATGGTGATTTGCACATATTCTGTCAGTTCAATATTCAAGGTGGACACATATTTCCATGTAAAGACAACTGCCAATCCAATTTAATTTGCATACTGTTTTTTTCCTACTGTAATACTGATTGGATATACGGTATCTTAATCTATTTAAAATTTTTCGCCTATTTCATTCTGCATGTGTAACATCATTTGTATATTTTGGTATATTTTTATTTGCACATGTATCTTGTGTGGTATCCTGCTATTATTGCTTCTGCAAAGTTGCAGCTCCCAAATGGGAATCAATAAATCTTATCTTAAAATATATAACACAACATTTTTCTTAATGTAATGTGACACTATTCTATTCTCAAATAGTGTGTCGTCTCAATGTCACTGTATTAAAATTCGATGTGAGGTCCCTTTAAAAAAAAAAAATAATAAAAAAATAAAAAAAACACAGACAATAGAGTGAGGCGCGTTTTTCTTTCTTCTGTTTGACGCCTCAGTATGTGTTTGTGTTTACAGTTACTCCCACATAAAGCGCGGCGCTCACTACAAGCACATTCAAATGCCTCTGCAGCTAGATAGCTAATCCCTATTGTGGATTGGCCCAGTTAGTGGTTCCCAGCTTTTGGAAGGGAATGTTAAACTGGGGATGTGTGTGTGTGTGTGTGTGTGTGTGTGTGTGTGTGTGTGTGTGTGTGTGTGTGTGGTGAAGGGGGGTGTTTCTCTGCTATTTATAATGGTAGACCCAGCCCATGTTTCTGCCGTGCTGATAGATGTTATCTGTGTCACTCTTTGTTTCTCTCTCTCTCTCTCTCTCTCTCTCTCTCCACAGTCCCACCCTCGTGTTTTTCTCTCTCCCTCTCCTGTGTCCTCTCGCTCATTCTTATTCCCTGTCTTCTACCTTGCTCTGTATTGCCTCCCTCTCTCCCCCCTCTCTTCCCCCCTTCTTTCCATCCGTTGCCCAGATGCAGAGGAGGCAGCTGTGTTGTGTTTTAAAGTGTGCCCGGTTGAAACCGCTGTGCCTGGCATCTGCTGTTTGCGAAATAAATAAATAAATAAATAAATGAAAATAACCAACCCCCACTAAAACCATGCATCTCTGTCTCTCTCTATCTCTGTGCCTTTTAATCCTCTGAAACGAGATGAAAGACGACTGCCATCCTATTAGAGAGGAAAGGGTTAACCAGTTACCCAGCTTCACTTCCAACAAGCTCACTAATAACAGCCAATTATTGAACTGTACATCAGCTCAGAAAAAAAAGAGAAAGGAAGAAAAATAAATGGGCCTCTATCTACTGTACGTTAGCCAGGGCTTGTTAGCCCTGAGGTGGATAGCTAGCTAACTGGCTAACTAGACACTAAACCAGGATAGCCCAAATGAGCTCCCTACAGATTCATAATGCCAATGTTTGTTAGGCATGATATAGAGATGTGGTGATCAAGCTAACAAGCTAAACACACTGGGCGACTGTCTGGCATCCTTCCACGCAACTGTCAACAAAGAGAATGACAATATAGCATGCTAGCTAGGGACCTCATTTAAGCCGGCTAATCAGACACCGCGGTGCATTGTGCTAAGGTGGAGCCCTCCTGAGACCAAAGCTTGGGAGACGAGAGGGGCGTTTCATCTGGCCTAGCCGGGGAAGATGCACCCAAACATCGGGGCTGAGGGAGACGGAGGCAGGCTGTGGGAGCCGGGGCTGTAATTAGGTGCTCTGAGCTCGACGCCCACATGCATCGGATGAGACACCATCCACCCCCCCCACCCCTGCCCCCCCCCACCCCTCGGCAAGGGCTCCCCGGTGCCTGTGTTCTGGTGCACCGACACACACACACACACACACACACAGCTAATACAAGCAAGAGCGCACACTTAAGGAGAAACACCGGCAGCCCATGCATGCATACAAACACACACTTACAGACATGTAGCACATTCATCATGCATAAGCTACATAATGACCAACATGTACACACCAGCAACACTGAACCTATACACACACACACACATACAAACATAAGCACCGATTCCTAAGGGATCATGAAGTCATAAAACTAAAGGCACTGGTGGAGGCTGGCCGGTACTCAATGAGGAATAACAGGAATATTGTCCAACAAAGATCTGGAGGCGGCTTTATTATCGCTTTATGTTATCGTTACAGGCAAAACAGTCTAAAGTGAACAAGTGAACTGTAAGAGCTAGGCTACCTCTTGGCCAGTTCAAGTTTTTTTGGCCTTCATGCTCTACCATCACCCTTTCAAGGATGGTAATTTTAAGGACTGCACCAAACGTATCTTTATTTGTAAGTGTGTATGATTTAGTGCGAGGACAGCTCAGCCAAAACACACACACAAAAAAAGAAAAATATGTAAATAGAATTTTCACCGTGGCCCAAAATAGAAACCAACCCAACCACCAAAAATCAATCCCGAGCACAGTATAGAAAAACGAGCTAGCTATCTCCGCCGCAAAGCCTGTCTCCCCATCTCCCTTGGTCCGCGAGAGCAGAACACACTGGCGCGCTGGCTTTCGACCACGGCAATTTTAATCAGTCTTTTTCACACTTCATTGGGAATTCATCGCCGCCTTCCCCCTTCAAACATTGTTTGGGAGAGTTATCAGCGGCAGGCAGCATATCCGGTAATTATACATGCAAGGTAACGCTGGGAGCCGGGCTGAATATTTCAGCCAAATGCATGTGCTGCTGAGAGGCACTGGAGGGTACAGCTGCTTCATAATGCTAGGTCTGTGGCGGCCATGATTGAAGAACACTGTCTGAGAGTCGCATCCAGAAAGTAGCCATTTGCGCTACACGCAAAATGAGGCTACATGTGAAGTGTACAAAAGCAGGAAGTATAACGCTGTGTGATTTGCATTACAATGGATCTTTTAGTTAGAAATGTTGTGTTTTAATTTAAATCCCTCCAGAAAAGTAAAACAGCAATGCCTTTTACAAGAAGCATATGGTCTGTACCAACTGAGAGTTTCAATGCATCGCCGATGTGTTGTGAATGCACACACTACCAAAGACTGGATCGCTAAAATTTTGATGGTTCAACGTGTTTGTTTACTGTGTGAGTAAGAGGCCAGCTGTTAATAGGGCCCGAACACACAGCCAGATGAAAACTCAAAGACAGACAGACACACACACACACACACACACACACAGAGAAACCACCAGTCAGAGACTAGAGGGTCCTCTAGGGAGCACAGCGGCGGAGGCATAACAGTGAGTCATCCAAACGGTCACGGAACACACATGCATACACACACACACACACACACACACACACACACACACACACACACACACACTGTCATGGCAGCCTGGCTGTCAGATAGCATCAGGACGCAGCCTATAGAGCACTGTTGACAGGTGTGGCCCGCCAGTCACGCACACAAACACCAGCCAGCCACGTCCTCCAACCCCATCGTCTGACAAGGCAACCCTACGTCATAATGCACCCCATTCTCATTCTGTGTGTGTGTGGTCGTGTGTGTGAGAGAAAAGGGGGATAGAAAGTGTATGTTTGTCAGGGTGTACATGTGTGCATGTGTGTGTGTGTGTGTGTATCTTGCATGTATGCGCCAACATTGTGTAACTCTGTCACGTCAAGGCCGGTCTAAGCAGTGCTGGTGTATGGGAGGGCTGCTGCTGTGAATACTGTGTACAGAGGCATGGAGAAAGCTACAGCATTGCAGTAAGATCAATATAATGATATGGAGCTTGGCTGATTCTCTTTCTAGCATCTGTGGGCCGTATTGAGCCATATGCTGCTGTGTGTTGTGGCGTGCGTGCCCGTGTGCATGTGCATTTTGCATTGTGCGGTGTGAATGAACGCGAATGTGTCTTTATGCGTTCGCACCTGTTAGACGCAATGGCGCATGTAGGTATGCATCCGTGACATGTATGCGTGTGTACGGCACATGTGTGTGTATATGAAGCGTAGGAGTGATGAGGATGAGACCTGCAGGCTGTGTTGTGCGCTTGCGTATATGCGCCTGTTTGTGTATCTGAGAGCGACTATTTCAGAATGGAGTGCCCTTCACGCACAAAATCAGCCTCGCAGCACACAGAGGACTGCAGTTACCAAATTAAGCAAAGCCATGGCACACACACACACACAAACACACACACACACTTAAGCATACGTTGAAATATATGGTATTGCAGACATTGTAAAAGCTGAGGAGGCGTGTGAAAGAGCCTTCTACCTGTATCACTGTTTTCTCAATTAAAGGCCATATGCGGGGTCTGTGAAACAAATAATGTCTTATTGTTATTAGAGGAATACGCACATGCAGGCACGTGCAGTGCACACAAACATGCGAACAGATGGACGAGCGCACTCACACGTGTGTGCGGGCATCCACACACACAACAATACCCCACCCACACACACAGGCATATTAGCACACTTCCCTCAGAACATGCAAACGCACACACATGCACACACACACACACACACACTCCAATCTCTTGCCTCTAAGCAGTCTAGTCCGGCTACTACAAAGCCCACCAAGAGCTCTTTGCAGATCAAATAATCATGCCTTCCATCTGTTTCCATTCTCTACATTAGCTTTGTGAAGGCGCCCTACAGACCCCGTTAAGAAGCACTGCAGCCACGAGTGAAATAATGATTCCTCCCTCTACCCCCTACTCCTCATTATCTCCATCCAAAGCCAGCCCAATGACAGGGAGTAGATATGGGCCAATTGCATGTACGGTCCTCATATTGTTCTGTATTGCTCTCTAACTGTGATGTTACACAGGGCTTCTAAAGCAATGAGCTTTTTTATGGCAAATGGCAAAAGTATTTTGTTGCTGTTTTTGGTATGAAATACAATGTAAGCTTGCAAATGTGTTGCCCTGAAGTCTTATGCACTTGTTCTGATTTTGCAGTGTACGCTATAGTTATGTATCCTTTATCACATTTTTTTTTTTTCATTTTGTAGCACATGCAATGTCTTTTTTTATTTGCATAAACCAAGTCCGAGTTAAAGTTAGAAGAAAAAAGCACGTACAAAAAATACTGGCGACAGCACCGACATAATGGACATACTGTGGCTTGAAAAAGGAGATTGTGAAATTCATAATATCCCCGTCCTCCTCTTGCAGTGAGGTGGGAAGCTGATATTCAGCCTGCGAGAGTATGTGCCATCTCGCCGTTGAGCCTGGGCATGGGGGGAATGTTTGGTCCCTGTTATGCAAGATGGAAATGAGTCTGCCACGCTTGCTGTAGCCGAGCTATTTTGGAATGGCTCACATCGGAAAACGCTGGGCCGAGCAGGAAAATTAGGTCACTTACACGAGCAGGGCAGCGGCTTCTTTCGGGAAGCGAGCGGCGGCGAGGGCTAAGACTAAAGAACTAAAACGTGTAGCGCTATTTATTCAGGGCATGGGGTACACAGTTTTGACTAAAATGAACAAGATGCAGGAGCTTAACACCGGCAAAGCAAAGAAGCGTTTTAACAGAGACCCGGCAATGACCTGAATACATTGCAGCAATGGCAGGGAAACGAAAATCCGGCTTTGAGAGCACAGCTTCGGATTTTTTTTCTTACATTTTGTTGCAGATCACACCGACTACTTTCTTGTCTGTATGCAGAGACTGATGCCAACAGAGGGTCTGATTTATTATGCATGGGACTGTGGGGGGCAATTGGAGAGGGGGAATGAGAAAAGATGGCATCCCCCCCCTTGTTAACAGTAAATATGTGATACATCCCCCTTGTTAGCCGCCGAACAGAGGTGAAGAAGTGAAGGGAAAACTTGCCCCGACCCCCGCCTACCCCTGAAGTACAGTAATCACCCACCAGGATCGGGAGACTCCGGTTATATGGAGATTGGGATAACAAAGAGACAGAAGAATGTAATGCAGTCAGTGGCAGAGGAAAAGGTTAGACAGGGGAGGGCACAGAGGAAACAGAAAAGCAGCAAGAGTCAGGGACACAGACAGGGGAAGGAAGGAGGAGACAGAGGACGGCTAGACAGGTCGAGTGGGGTGGGGCTGCTTACATGAGCAGAGAGAGAGAGAGAGAGAGAGAGAGAGAGAGAGGAAGATAAAGGAAATGACAGAGGGAGCAGAGGGAGGACAGCCAGAGAGAGGGTACATGAGGAGACACAGAGCGTAGAGAGCAGTGCGTGTGTGTGTTTGTGTGTGTGTGTGTGTGTGTGTGTGTGTGTGTTGTGGTGGTGGGGGTGTGTGTGTGGTGGTGAGCAGGAGGACCTAGAGATGCCTTGTCAGCGGTTTCTGGGGGACGTGTCTGAGGAGGCCTCCAGGTGGCAGGTGGATATGCCCTAGTTTGAGGAGCTCTGCCTCTGTCCTCTAGCACACACACACACACACACACACACACACACACACACACACACACACACCCATATGCACTTCCATAGACTCATAAGCCATGTGCATAAAGAAATACAAACAACGTAATGTAGCTAACACTGACATTGTCTGTAAAAGTTAATTTTAGTGGGCCATGAATTTCATGCTGCATAGGCGATAATTAGTAGTAACATGTTCTTTGAAATTATACATTACAAAAGTTAATTTATATCATTTACAACATTTACTTTTACTGTGTCACCAAACTCATTCTAGATGAGTATTTCAAATCACAAAAATTAAACAAGGACTGCCAGTAATCATGTAATTTCTTCAGACTGTCTTTGCATGTGGAGCCTGATCATTTGCAATGTTCAGAATGAGTTTGGTGACACAGTAAAAGTTTTGGATTCCAATACATTTTGAGGTGAATGCTTTTGTAATCTGGGGAATAATTAAGAAATTTTTAATACGTTACTTGCTAATTATCACCTACTTAGCATGTAATTCACAGCCCATTAAAATGAAATCTCTCAGAACTATTAATGGTATTAAATTATATATAAATTAAGGAAACAAAAACCTCTTAAAATGACATTTCATTGTGAATTAGCAGTCTTCAAATCTCATTCTGCTTCTCCTTAAAACCCTTGAAGTTAACTGTTCTGTCTCAGACAAACAAAATCATCTTATCGAGGCACTGAGATTGCATTCTTTTACCTGTATGTGATGGCTTTACCAATAAATGAATTTCTTTGACAAAATGTCACGCTGCAACGAAGCTCCCCAAAAACTGGGCTTAAAAATAAAGTGATCGATTCAACTCAAATCCACCCAACACAAAGACACGACTTTCTAAACAAAAATGGCCTTTCCAATTCAAAGAACTATTTTGACACCCATTAAAAAGGAGCCTAATCAAAAATAAGTGCGCTTGAATTGTTGTCTGACACAATCCTTTCTGCATCTCAGTTTGATTTTCTGAGCCGGTCAAAGTGAGCCATATGCTTTAAATGCTCAAAATTGGATCCAAATTGTTATTGGCCAGACAAAAGCTGTATGTCCACAAAACAACGCTATCGATCTGGACTTGATCCGCGTGTGTGTGTTTATGTGATAGCTCGTCTCTGTCTGCCTCATCTTCCGCATATACGTCTACGTCTGCATATTGTTGCAACCCTTGCAGGCATTTTACTAAATTTTCATCTTTATATGCATGTGTCCCCATGTGCCTGCACGCATTCACATTGGATTATGTGTGTGTATGACTGCGTGTGTGTGTGTGTGTGTGTCCGCGTTCGGTGAGCCGTCAGTCCTAAAGAGGGGTTGTGCTGCTGTCATGCGATGACACCTCTCATTTGCTGCTGTCCTGTGAAGCGGAGCTGAAGGCAGAGGTCAGGCCACCCTCACAGAGACGCTGCGACTCAGAGCACATCATGTCTGCCTGCCTGCCTCCCAACGCCCCAGCATAGGCCCCAGCCCATGACACACACACACCCACACACACGCATGCATAAAAACACACATTCACTCACATGCCCTCATACAAACACAAACCTGCACAAACTCGTGCATCAGCTGCAATTATTTGTAATTTCCATGGACCGTCTATAATAATAACATTAAATTCAGTAACTACATTGAGTACCAAGTAAGTACTTATTGAAACAAATACTGATCTTTAGTCAGCATTAGTGCACTGTACTGTAGTTGAATATTCATTCACTGTACTGCACAATAATGTCTCCATGGAATGAGGACTTACAGTAGCCTACATGAGGAGAGCATGTTCTGTAATATGCCTGCTACATGGAACACTAGTCATCTTTTCTCGTCACACCTCCAACCCCCCTTTCCTCCCCTTGTAGGCCGTCCATTCGTCTCGACCGGTGTCACATGCCGTCATCAATTACCCATTAGACAGTGTAATATTCGCCCAATATTGCCGGCGTGTGACTGGGAGATTTTACAGTGATCAAAACCGACAAATCTGATTTAAAGAGCCGGCATAAATAAGAAGATTGTGCCCTCCCTGATCGCCCTGTTGAATAATGGATGCCTGTTTTGTAATCATTTTCCAATATCACACCACTTTCCCCCTAGACTGGCTTAGCAGAGCAGCGATTACTTTTTTTTCCAACCCTTTTTCTTTCTTTGTTTCTTTCATTCCTTCTCTCTTTGCCGTTTCCCTGGCTTCTGCTACTTTTTGGTTATGACAGCAGGACATAGCTTGGGATACTAGAGACATCCAACAAGAACGGTTAAAAAACAAAAAAACCAAATAAAACATTGTTTGGATTTTGTCTGGTCTTAACAAGACTCTTTGACTCACTGACCCAAAGAATCTGGGGGCTCTCCTTGATGTTGCCTACAGCAATTGCGTCACTATGGAGGAGGCGGGTGTTGTTGGAGCATTTGGTTTCTGATTCATCTTGTCATTGTCAAGAGAGAGAAAATGTCAACAGGTGCGAACGTTACAGCTGATTCATTTTGTAAAAGTTTATGTGGGCTTGAAAATAAATGGCACCTCACAAATCTTTTTAGAAGTAACATGGGCATCCTGCTCTGTTTTCAAAACAGGACCAAGGTGTTTTAGTGTCTGCTATTTGGTCTGAATGGACATCGACATTTATGTTCACCACATTGTTGTGCAACAGGCAGCTGAATAGCTTAGTGACACTGCCTAGCATCACTTGGCATATGTGGTAACCAATCAAAATTGACGCTCTAAGGTTAAGCACATTCCACAGGAGATCTCCATCTCAGGTTTCTAGATTACTACATTCCAGCTACAGCCACATGGAGCCCTAGTTCACTAAGCTAGCTAGAATTAACATTTCTGAATGATTTCTCCCTCTCAAAAGGTGTGTGTAGGTAGTTTACCAGGGGACTGTATATGGAAAACATTACCGTAGGTACGGCTTAGAGGGGGGCACAAAGGACTGATTTGCCTGCTTGTGTACCGCCCCTTAATATGGTGGTTTACCTGCACTCGCCACGGTTCATACTAAATTTAGTGGTAATGCTAATTGTAATCGCATGACAACAACACAGGCAGTCTCAAGGTCACTACTTTGATGATATCGTAGCAGCACTCTAAACGGCTGCTCCTGTGCTCTTTGTAATATTCTTCAAGGCGCAGTTGTGCCTCTAATGGGAAAAGGCCAAACCAGGTTATGAAAATCCTTATTTACAGCTAGCTGCCTGGCTGTGTGAAGTAGGTCACAGCAGCTCCTGAAATGGAACGAACCTCCCTCACACCGTTTAATACTTTTCTTTTTGAATGCATGCTGCCTTACAATGGCACCGGAGGGAAAGACACAAACAGACTTTCCACTCCTCCTTAGGAAGAGCGCCTTGTCTGTACTGCTGAAAATGTGCCTGAGCCCTGCGAGACAGTCCAGCTTTTACCTGGCAAAACAACAAAAAGAGGGAGCAGCATCAGCTCCAAAGGCTGTAAACAACACGAGGGCTGCAGTTTAACTATTGATATTATTAGGACTATTAAATCACTCCATTTCCAGCATGGCTGACCAGCTTGTCTTTTACATGGAAAAAGCTATAATGATCAACCACTACAAGTCGGTAAGCTACCTAA
Source organism: Myripristis murdjan (assembly GCF_902150065.1). Classification (NCBI taxonomy): domain Eukaryota; kingdom Metazoa; phylum Chordata; class Actinopteri; order Holocentriformes; family Holocentridae; genus Myripristis; species Myripristis murdjan. The sequence continues at coordinate 22,352,039 of NC_044001.1, read as the reverse complement.
CAACAAATAATCTCAACAGGTCAAGCAGGCTATCATAAGGTAAATGCTAACCTATTCTGGCACTTTATGCCCATCATCAAGACACCCACAGACATTTGCAACTTACAATATGCCTGACAGTGGTGGATGGGTGCTGGGCTTGGGGTGTAGGTGAGAGTTGTCCCCTGGGGTGATGGATGCCTGTGGGAGGCTGTTATGCCACAAGGTGAAAGTGTCCATTAATCAGCCCCACTTCCTCCACCGCCGTGGCTTTCCCATTACCCGCGCACTCCAAGCAGCCTGATTGGTTTTTAATTGGCCTGCCCGCCAGGAGATAGATCATGTTTTCCCCCAGGAAAGGCACGGAGGTGTGTGCGGGGGGGCGCCCGCTCCGTCTCTGAGGAAACCACTGTCGTGGAATCAAGGGATGCCCACGGTGAAATTTCCTCCCAGCACCTTTTATCACTAACAACCAGGGTTTGGTGGCAACGTTTTACTCAGTAATATCATTCATCATCCCTCTAAATATGATTGACGCTGAGTTATCCAAAAATTATATCCTTACTCCATTACTTGATTTATTTTCTTGTTAATTACTGGTAGTCATCTTCCTGTCAAGCTGGTTTAGCTAAGAAATGACCATAAGGTTAACTTTCTCAGGGTGAAGAATTCCCACTGTTTTGATTTCATCATGTAAAATAATGACAAGAAAATGTCACATAAACACTGGTTGGTTTCCCTGATCATACACAGGAGAGGTAAGTCTGTTATCCCAATTAGAGGGGATGCAGCTACAAATTTTGCAATTGTAAAGAAAGAAATGATAGAATACTATGATTTCTGGATACTGTCAAGAATGAGTTCTCCCAAGGGGGTAATTATATAACTTTTGAACTGAATCATGAGTAGTACTGCTAATATCAGAGTGCAGCATTTAGCTTGTATCTTTCAAGACCCTTACTATTTTAGTTACAGAATAATCAAAGTGAAGTTTTCCAGTTGCTGCAACAGACTGTGAATTTGGATTTGAGCAAAGTCCGGGCCATAATTAATAGCCTGCAGCAGTGCAAGTGGCAAGAATGCATGTGTGAAGGACACGAGAGCAGCTACATCTCACATTGAGCAGACGTCAGTATTGACATTATGTCTGCTCCTATAGATCAATCCCCTCTCCATCCTAGCCTGACCGCGTCATTGAGACTGATTGGAAGAACACATTGATTCCCTATGGTATCTTAACGCTGGTTCACCCGGGTACACGCTCACAATTCAAGCGCAGGCGGATCATTGCGGCCTTTGTTCAAGCTAGGAAGTGAAAAAATTAACTACACACAAATAAAAACGAAGGTGTGGGTGGAAATGTTTAAATTAATCCCAGCTGCAGCCTAATCGATGTATGTCATTCTATGATTCACCGTAAGGATACAAAGCAGACAGCCTCCGGGTTGCGGGCGAAAATACTGCAAGCCGGTGTTTCTGTGGGTGCACCGTAGCCTGTGTCAAGGGCAGGTTGTGTAAGGAGGCCGGCCTGTAAGCCTGTTTTAGCCTTCACCGCAGGGAGAGAGTGTGATCCGCTCCTGTGCTGGGGAGATAGGCTCCCAGGGTGTAGCTGGGGTTAGCATGCTCTACAGGGAGGGACATACAGTACAGCACAGGCTACAGCTGGCCACAGGTTTTACTTCTGTACAGGGATGAGGAGGGTAAAACAGCCTGTGCTCAGTATATGTATATATATATGCAGAACTCAGTTTACATTGTTACAATTCGTATGAAAGCAATAAAAAAAGTGATGTTACATCTATGAAACCTGTCTTTTGAGCAGAAAAGCATACTTTACTATCATGTGACGTGCAGCGTTTCCCTTACTGTCATTGTAAGGCACATAAACCACTGTACTGTTGTAAGAAAATTAGTCACACTATGAGGCAAGTTTTAAAATTATTTAACACAATCATCAAGGTTTATTTATTCTCAGAGAATTATGTGCCAAATATTTCGATTTTTAGTTTGCATTATCATCACAGTCTGAGATGGCTACTAAGGTGAAGCAGAATAAATAACAGAGACACTACACCCTGCCATTATAAATTCACCCAAGACTAATTTACATTATAGTATTTGAAAAGAGACTTTCAATTTCCACTGATTAACTTAGTCCATTTGTCGCAATATTTTTGGTCACATTTGTTTACATTTTAATAATACAACTCATTGGTGCAGAATTAATAACAGATATGAATAAATATTCCTTTACTAATTAAACTAATATGCACATACATGCATAAAAGTGAAAATGAAAAAAAAAAAAAAAAAATTAATCATATATTTTTAAAAGCAAACTGTGACTCTCCACAACAGCAGGTCACACAGAGAAGCTAGCATGAGTGCAGAGTCATGCTACAGTGCAGCATGGCTCAGACATGCCAAGCATAGCGTGTGGATGTGTGACCCAGCTACTCAACATTAGAGGTTAATACGAGTGTGTGGCTGCTATGGCCTCCCCTCCGGTTGCACGCAGGGAATCCCCAGGAGGCCTTTTGCTGCTCATTCATTAGGCTGCTCGGGAATAAGGGACATACAGTACATCTCCCACGCAAGCCTGGACAGAAGACGCACACCCCACCCACCCACCCATAACACTCAGTCTGCGGTTGTGCATATTCAACTTTGCAAAACCACACACAGGCACATTAAAATGTTTTTTTTAATAGTCTGTGGAGACAGTAAAAAAAAAAAAAATCAGCAGAGAGTTTCTTCAGTTTGTTTTTTAGACCATTTCACTGTATCTAACCAGGAATGCTATTGCTGAGATAAATTAGAACAATAAAAAAAAAACAAAGGAAAATCCGATGTTATGGTGATTGTTCAACTAGAAACAGCGGCTAGGACTAGCTGTCGCTCTGCACAGTGGCCAAGTACAGTGTATCAGGGCAATTCTTATGGCCATACAGTCCATATTCAGAAATCCCATCAGCACCCAATTTCCTTTCCCCTCCAGCTCTGGCTAGACTGTTGTGATTATGTGGGGCTGGGTTCTTTACTTTCATACTGGAGAGAGAGAGAGAGCGCAAGAGAGAAAGAGAGATGGGAGGGGGGTGGGGTGGGGGGTTCCCGCGATGTTGGTCTCACCGAGACCCGGGTAGCGTGCTTTCCCTCTATAATTTAATCACATTCGGCTGTCTCCCTGTCCTCGGCTCGCTCGGTAAAGCACATCAGGCACCGCGGTGGCACACACACTCACACACACACACACAGTCACACAGTCTCTCTTTCAGCACACCAACCAACACGCTGGGCTCCTAACAAGCAAGACATTTCCTCCCCTCTTCCAGCTAAAGGAACATCCCAAAGAACATGGCTTCACCTCATGCCAAGCCAGCCAGTCAGCTTGTCCCGGCCGCCTCCGTTCACCGAACACAGCCCTCTGTAAAATACATGACATTACAGAGAGCTGCACTAATGCAAGAGGGCACTGCTCTTATTGTGTGACAGGAACTGTGGCACAAAATATTATAGCCTCAAACTGAATATAAGGTGTGGAGAAAGAAGCGCTGGTTGCGGCGATTCATGAGCTTCTACGCCTACTAATTGTTTCACAGAAGTACAAGACTGCTGAATCTATAAAAGTAATCTCCAGGTACGAAAGTTGATTTAGTGTATGGTGATTAAGACGATTGTAAAATACATGTTTGAGGATCTTACCCAAACCCCAACCTGGAATTAGGGAGGAGAATATTGACCTTTGCTATGCCCACACAGTTTGTTTTCTTGGCATGGGGACATGGCTGTTATAATCACTCACAGCAACGCCAGATGTCAGGAAATATTGTCTCCATCGCTTGCAGACACGAGTAACATTCATTTTGACACACTTTGGGTGAGGGAGAGTAGACAGAAGTAGCTCACTTTGTATCAGAGCTTTGTTTGTCTTGACAGAAAGAAACATGTTGAAGCGCATCTGCCTTCTGCTGCAAGTGTGTACGCCACCCACGGGAGCACACACACACCGAGACACACATACAATAACATCTGCAATCGCTTGTCTCGCATGCATACCAGAAAATAATGTGAGTGGGATGAAATACAGCCCAGAGGGACACGCGTGTGCATGTGCGTGCTTGTGCGATTGTGTATATTTGCGATTCAAACAAAGAGTTGAAGTTGGGCACCTCAACTCTCTTCCAACTTCAAATCCTGTCCTTCTCTCCCCTGCGTCTCGCCTCTCTCTATTCTCACCACTTCTAATTGTTTTCTGGCAGTCACAGCACCTACACCTGCCTTCCCTGGATACCAAATAGTGTCCTTGTTACCTTCCAGATTTCAGAGTGACAGCAAATATCACACATTGCCCAATGTGACAGACTGATTTTTGCAATGGATAAAAGCTCTTCAGGGTTCATTTTACAGGAAAAGGCACAATATTTTTACTAGGAACACAAACAAGATGCTGAATAAAGTGATTGCCTCACATTTTAAATAATAATTGTAATATCACTATTGATACAGCCCGTATAAATTCTGTATATTGATCAGCTGTTCCTTCCGAGAGCCACCTTATTTTCCAAAATAGCTTTAGCAGTGCAACACAACATCTCGCAGCACAAAACTTATGAACAAAGTTTTAAATGGAAGTTTCTTATTAGAGTGCTGCTTCTAAATCCACGCTGCTTTGGCACTGACATAAAAAAAACTCCTTGATCTCTTTCCATTTCAGTTGCGGTCATAATATTTGCACACAGATTCATAGAATTCAGCAAGGAAAACAACGTGGAGAGCAAAAAGCAACATATTAGAAACACGACAATATCAGGCATCCCAGTGCAAAACGACTGGAACAATAATAAACTAAGCATATCATCTTGGCCGGCTGCTACTTTTTCTCATTCAAGTCACTGCGACAATGCTACAAAATCAACAGGATTAGTTCTATCTGAACAATGCACAACACCACAGCAATTAAAGTAAGAGGCAAATTTTGCAGGATTATGACTAATAATTCATCAATCTGCCTTCATGATTAAAACTAGAAACCTCTGTTTAGCCATTCTACTCTATTTCAAATATGCTTTTTCTCCAAGACTGAAGATTACAGCACCAAATATAATTTTTTAATCAGTGGAAATCAAAACATTAGATTAGATGCAGTAAGTTACCTACCAATCACAACTGCGGTCTTCTCTTTAAACTTTTCCTCCTGCTCTCCACAATGCGCTTCCTCTCCTCTTTTTCACAGCCTTCCTTTTACTTCTCTCCCTTACTCTTTCCCAATTCACTTGCTGTGCTCACTGCAAAGTTCTGCTCTCCTCCTGCATGCAAATCATTTTTACGACTTGAGAGACGACTGGGAATGAGGGAAGGAGGGAGAGCGAAGAGAGAGAGGATGACAGAGGGGTGGAGGAGTAGAGATAATGGTTGGAAGGCAGGCGACCAATGGGCCTGGAGCCTAATGGAAAAAGGGAATCAGGACACACCAATGAGGCGCAGCCGAGGGAGAGAGTGAGAGAGAGAGGGAGAGTGAGAGAGACAGAGGGAGAGAGAGAGAGAGAGAGCGGAGGAAGCAGGCAAGGGAAGCAGGGATGGCGAGAGCACAGCCGAGAGGAGACAGTGTAACGCAGACAGAGAAAGACACCGAGGGAGGGAGGATGCATAGAGAGAGAGAGCTGAAAAAGAGGAGAGATAGAGAGAGAGAGAGTGGGAGAGGGAGAGAGAGAGAGAGAGAGAGAGAGAGAGGAGAGCTGCACACAGCGGATGTGCACGGTAGGTGGAGAGAGGCGAGCATCCCTAGCGAGATGGAGAGACTGCAGAGCAGAAAGGAGGAAAAGACTGAGAGAAAGACAAAGAAAGAAGGAGGGAGACAGTGAGAGGAAGGAAGAAAGAAAGAAAGGGGAAGAAGGAAGGAAGGAAGGAAGGAAGGAGGGAGCTGACTTACCCAGGTACTGCTGCTGGCATCCTTCTTTCACACACCGCCTCGCAGACTCCACACACACACACACAACCACACGCGCACCCACCCCAGCGATAGAGGCGCACGCCGAGCTGCCGCCGAGGCTAACGAATAGCAAAAACAACAAAGGAGAGGACTGCCAGAGCCGACTGGTATACCCTAAAGCAGTCGTGCCTGTGTGTGTGTGTACGTGCGTGTGTATGTGTGTGTATGTGTGTGTCTCAAGGAGAGAGGGAGGGAGTGTGTGTGAGCATGTGTGTGTATGTGTGTGCTGAGAGGAGAAGGAGAGAGGGTTGAGGGAAGCTAAAAAAATCTTTCTCTTTTTTCAGTCCTATAGGCTGAACTGGTTTTCCCTCTGTCCCATCTATCTATCTATCTATCTATCTATCTATCTATCTATCTATCTATCTATCTTGCTGTCTCAGTACATGGTGCATGTATGTCCTCCAACACTGAAAATGTTCTCTCTCTCTCTCTTGCTCTCTCTCTGCCTGCTAATGTGCCCCCCCTCCTCTTCTCCCTCTTATACATTTATTCAGGGCTGCAGACTGTCTGCTCCCAGAGTCAGTTCTTCCCACGGGCCCCGGGTAGAGATGGAAAGAGGGAGGGAAGGGAAGGAGAGGGAGAATAGTGGACGGATGTGGGGGATGATAGCGAGCCATGTGGAACATGTGCAGGGCATTTATTTAGAATGTGAGAGACACAAATTTGTACCCAAGCAATGCTGAAATGAGCTCCCCCCACCCCCCAGTTCAGCGCACATTATTTGGCCCGGCTTCGCTCAGAGAGAGCTGGGAGAAACACAGGATGCTAACTTAAAGGAAGTCACTGGCTGATCTCTGGCTCGCTGTTAATTAAGGCTTTTTCTCTCCTCCCCATTCCAGGCTCTGAGGCTGGCTGAGCACCAGAATTAAGAGCACAGAAGATGAATGACTATTGAAACAGCCTAGTTGTAGCCATGTGCTGTGTGACGAGCGCTGGTAACGCATCGCTCCCAAACAGGAGACAATATTTACAATATAATCATGCTCTAGCCATAACGAGGGTGACATTCATAGGCACTCTTGTGTGAATGAAAATGGGAATAACAACATGGTGATTTGCATATTTACCCAGATATGCAAACGCGGGGAATGCTAATTTGATCCCTGAGACATCATCATAATTAGATTATAAATTAGATTCATTTCTTACTGGACAGAGGTGCTAATTCATTCATTTTCTACCAGTGTTGTAGAGTTTGAATGAGTTGCCTCAGTTGGCTGTAAATGCAGCAGCAACCCTATAGGCAGAGCAGAGTATTGGGGACTTTAGTTTTCATATGCTCGTATGACAGAGATGACAACTAACATATTCAAATAAATTCATGATTCTACATAAATATTCAGGAGAATATTCAAAGTCCTAGGCCTATGTTTTCCTCTTCCAGTCCAGTATACATTTATATGAGGCACATTGTTTTGATCTTCCCCATAACAGTAAACAAATCAAATGCCATAGAGCAGTATTTTGCAGAACCAACAAGCATCGCTCTCTCCAACAATGCTGCCAGGCAGTTGAGGGAGGCATGATAAGTACTCCGGTGGATTGGGACACGCGTGCCCTCGGGGCGTTCAATATTAGCAATTTCAAATTCTTATTTGGCTATGTTAATGCCAATCAAGCACAATTAATTTACTCCACATTCTTAAACAAATAAACAAAAGGGAGATATGTGCACAAAGAAGGAGTGCCCTGGTACTTTGATGAGGAATCATTACACATAATAAGTATACTATCTGGAAATGAATGTTTAAGCAGTTTATTTATTATGGATGAATGACTGAAAACAAGAGATATGAAAATGTCTTGGAATCTCCCCTTCCTGCTGTAATGCTGGAACATCAACCTTAAAATCTCAAGGAAAAAAACAAACTGGTTGGATAATGTGGACAGTCCCTCACAGGATGGATCCATCCTGACCTCTGATTGGCCAGGCCTAATTTAAGCTGTTGTAAATACCCAATAAACAGACATACATGACTGCCCAATATTTACTACCAATTAATGTCACCATTACAACTACTTAAAGGTTGCTCTGGGCTGCAAAGAAGCAGTTTGTTTTCTTAATTATTCTTTAAGTGCTATATTGCTTGGCCTAAAAACAATATTCAACTCCTTCATTCTCTCTTTTTTTTTTTTTTTTTTTTTTAAATTTAATTACAAATGTATGTTATCTAATTTTACCAAAGCAAAAAGCCACTACAGGACATGATTGTGGGTGATAGGTACTAGCTATGATCAATTAATCTTCTGTTTTTAATTGATAAAAAATGAACACTAGCTGGTAATATTAAAATAGTATTTTCATAGTTATGAAAATACATATGTTATTAAATATGATTTCTTTCCCCCACCAAACATAGTTATGGAGGACAGTTAACTGGCATTAACTTGATATGAAGTTAGTGATAACTTACTCTCCGCAGCAGCAAACCGTTACAGTTACTGGGAGGACTGGTGGCATTACTGTACCGGTTACTAGGCAACGGCTGGCCACGTTACAGCTATGGCAGCCCCGATGGGACAGAGGGGGAGACGGTGCGGAACCTGGCGGTCGGAGCGGCGGACAGCTCCCGGTGCTGAACACGGACAGAGACTGACAGGGAGGGAAAAAAAGAAAGAAGGAGGCAGGACTCGCCTACGTCAGCCGCGTCACCCGAAGGTGGCCAGAGGGAGGAAGAGATGAAGACAAGGAGAGAGAGAGAGAGAGAGAAAGGGAGAGAGAGAGAGAGAGAGAGAGAGAGAGAGAGAGAGAGAGAGCGGGAGAGGCGGAAGTGCACAGAAATAGCCTGAGATAGGCTATTCTCACACACGGGAGACCGGAGAGCAGAATAAATACGACGGCAAATGTAGCACGTACAACATAAAAAAAAAAAAAAAAATCCAATTCATTCAGTAGTATAAAGTTTTCAAACCGCTTAACATTTTTAAAAAAAAAAAAAAAAAGCGGGAAAAGCATGATTGTACTTACTTGGCACTTCACTGCATATAAAATTAAATTGCCTAGCTTAGGTGGAGTGTGTGTGTGTGTGTGTGTGTGTGTGTGTGTGTGTGTGTGTGTGTGTGTGTGTGTGCGCGCGCGCGCGCGCGCGCGCGTACAGGTGATCAAATAGGCAAACTGGGATCTATCATTAGTACAAAGAGCATTAACCATTAGCCTATACCTAAATGAGTCTAATCAATGAATAAGCCGCAATTAAATGTGAGAACTACAGCTTACTGTAAGTCTGATAAACACACGTGCCTACAGTACATTTAGCAATGAAAAAGGGAAGGATACTCAAAATCTCTCTTTCTATTTTCTTTTTTGTTGATAAGGAATTATTTTCATTCATTTGTGAAATTTTATTTTAAGAAGAATATTTCATTATAATGGCAAAATCATGCATTTCAGACTAAAACTGCTGCCCAAAATGAGGAGTACTTTATTTTTTCAGTTACTTAAGAATCTGCTATGCAGCGTTCATCTGTACTGTTAACTTACAGCTGTAGCAGAGATGTTGTCCCTGACATGATAAAGTTTGGGGGCCTGTCAGACCCGTGGTTCACAAATGGGTGTACGCGTACCCCTAGGGGTATGTTGGAGTACTACAGGGGGTACGGGAGATTTATAAACAAACAAACAAACAAACAAACAAACAAACAAATAAATAAATAAATAAATGTTATTAAAAAAATGTGTGCGTTTGTGGTTTAGATCTGCTACAGCGCTTGACGAGTGAGGACATTTGTTTGCCAGGAAGTTGAGACAAAAAAAAAAAAAAAAAAAAAATCCAGGAAATGGATTAGGGGTTGAAATACAGCAGCAATACATCTGAAAACAAGGAGAAAGGAGAGAAAAAGAAGCAAAAACAGAGGCTCAAAAAATTGCTAGATTATAAAAACCCAGTTTGGGTTATTTATTATTATGGTAACTATTTTGGTAATTATTTTGGTAACCCAACACTGGGTCAAAAAGAGCCTGGTATTGGGTTATTATGAACCAGCAGGCTTGGGTTGTGGGTTTGACCCAACATGATGGGTTATGTTTTCTACACACAAATGGGTGAAAATTATTATATTGTTGAGTCAAAGTTACCAAAAATTTGGTTGAAAAATATTATCCAAATTCTGGGTTATCAATTTCACTTGGGTTAAAATGACTGATTTCATTCTGATCAACGTCTGCATTAATGAATGAGCTGAAGAAAACAAATTGTTATGAAATGATGAAACAAGCGATGATGTCACAGCCACTCTTTTCCAGCTGTTAGCATGACACTAACAGTTAGCACAGTGTGTCAACGTATCTATAGCTGTAAACAGCTGTAAATATTTATTAATAGCCTGTGCTAAAAACACTATCAGCTATAAATAGCTCATTTTAGCTGATACTAGCTAACACAAACTATTTATAGCTTGGTATGTGCTAACCGTAAGCATAAACTAGCATTAGCTAATGTGAGCTAAAGTTATTTATTGCTATTTATACATATAGCTATACATAGGTCACACTCGCTAGCTGACACGAACAGTTAGTTTGTTGTCAGCAAACTAACTAAGCTAAGTTCATGTTAACAGTGAAATTATATTACATTTAATGTCTTACTGTTTCCTGTTACATGGTGGAGCAAAGAGGGCTGGAGGTCAGCTCAGGTCACCGTCTGAACAATGAGCCTTGATCTCAGGTCACATCTCCAACCTGTTGTGTTGGGTCAGTATTTTTAACCCAGTGTTGGGTCAAGCCCACCCAACCTGTAACCCAACAGCCTCAGACGGGGATGTGGGTATGAAAATAACCCAACATGTTTTTGTGTGAAGAAAACATCCTCAGTTATTGTTTCAGACACTGACGAGATATATATATATATATATATATATATATATATAGACAGAATGACTTTCTGATAACTGCTATTAAGAGCTACACCTACAATTAAAATCTTTTAGTCATTTTAAAGCTGATTGTTTGTAGTGTGCTGTCACAAAGTTTCAAAGTGTCACTTTGAATGTGTTTAAGTGCTAAAACTGTTATAATCTATTACTGACGCTAAGTGCACATATGTGTGAGCCATTAATATGACATGAGCTGACCCTCCAGAATGAACATTTGCATAAAAGAACTGGCTTGATTTGCTGTTGGTTGGAGGAGGAAAACACACATACACACATAACACAGGCACATACCCTCCTGCAGTAAACCCTGCAGGAGGGTATATATATATATTTTTTTTTTTTTTTTTTTTTTTTTTTGCACTGGTCAGGAGGAACTTGGCTGAGAAAATCTTTCACATGGGGTTCATTATTGAAAAAAGTTTGAAAACCATTGTTTTAGACAACTAAAGCCATTTCAGTTTGATGTGATAATTTCGGTGTCAAATCTTATTAAACTTTATTAAACATGCTCCACTCTAAGGGTATTAATTGATAGTGTAAATGAATTAAACTTGCTGGATTTACCCTACAAATAGGTGGCATATGTATAAATGAATCAATTTCATCCATCTACTGAACATACTGATGACAACAAATCAAATTAAGCCTAAGAAAAATGTAGAATGACTGAGAAAAGTGAATAAAGTTACAAGTTGTCGTTTCAGGCAATTCTCCTGAAGAAAAGTTGGCAATAAATTTCATTCAGCACTCATCCACATGGTGTGATGGACAGAATGACTTTCTGATAACTGCTATTAAGAGCTACACCTACAATTAAAATCTTTTAGTCATTTTAAAGCTGATTGTTTGTAGTGTGCTGTCACAAAGTTTCAAAGTGTCACTTTGAATGTGTTTAAGTGCTAAAACTGTTATAATCTATTACTGACGCTAAGTGCACATATGTGTGAGCCATTAATATGACATGAGCTGACCCTCCAGAATGAACATTTGCATAAAAGAACTGGCTTGATTTGCTGTTGGTTGGAGGAGGAAAACACACATACACACATAACACAGGCACATACCCTCCTGCAGTAAACCCTACAAGATACTGTACAGACAACAACAACAACTACAACAACACAAAATTCTAACACGAAATTCAATCTAAAGCGCCTTTACACCGGGTTTAATTCAGAAAACATAATGGATGTGCATGCCATTGTGAATGCACACACACAGACACACACATCTGAAGAAATGTGTGCTACCAGCTCACAAATATTCAATGCAAAGGTATGCGGGAGCAGGCGTGCTTTGCGTGTGCACAGCCATGGAACTCACAAATGCACTCCCCAACAAATGTCATAGAAATAAACAAGACCCAATCCATAACCATGACATGCACATGTATTATGCAGACACACATAAACACACACAATGAAAAACACATTATCATATGTTGATATACCGTCCATATCATATCGTATGTGGGAAGGTGTAAAGGTGAGCTTGTCAGTACCGTCAGGCTCACACTGCAGACCCTCATTCACAGCAACAACACCACTTCCTGCCAGAGCAGAGAGAGGGGGCGAAATAAAAGAATGAATGAATGAATAAATACAGAAAGAGAGATGAAGGGCAGCCCAGTGCCACGGGATGGATGGAGGAAGCACAAGGGGGAGGGATGTTTTTGAGGTTCCAGGTATCGGGGGTTGTAGAAAGAGAGAGCCGAGGAGCTGGAGGAGGAGGAAGAGGAGAAGGAGGAGGAGGAGGAGGAGAAGGAGAACTGTTGTGTTTTGGGAGTAGAGATGATAGTATGGGAGAGGGTGAAGGCTTGTTGTTCTGTGGGACTGAGGTGGAAGGGAGGGGAGGCGGAGGGGTTGGGGAGAAGAAGAGTGATAACTTAAGGGAGAGGAGGGGGAGAGGTGCAGGAGGAGGGAGAGGTTGCATTGCCAGCGCATTGGGAGTAAGAAAGAGAGAGAAGGAATAACAAGCTTTAGCCTACTTATGTGTGTGTGTGTGTGTGTGTGTTTGAGAGGGAGAGAGAGAGAGAGAGAGAGAGAGAGAGAGACTTGTGTCTCTGGGATGGGATGACAAATGTGCCAGACATGAAAGACTAGAGCACACACAAACCCTTAGGGAGCCACTTTACCTGCACACGCGCGTGCACATACACACACACACACACACACACACACACACACACACACACACACACACACACACACACACACAATACTGGCTCCAGGGGATAAACACACTAACACAAACATGCACACAAAGATTTGGGCAAATGTAATGCATTCACACACACACACACACACACACACACACACACACACACACACACACACCATTATTGCATGCAACAATTTTGGTAGGCAAAAACATGCACGCACTCATACATACATGCTGACTGATACAAGCACACGTAGAGTTGCATACACACACACACACACACACACACACACACACACACAGAGCGAGAGAGAGAGAGAGAGAGAGAGAGAGAGAGAGAGTTCGTAAATTCAAAAGCACTCACATGGGAACAAAGGCATGGCATTGATATAAACACAAGGCCATACATAAACATTACATGCACATGCATTATGCAGACACATGCACACATACAAGCACTGATACACACTCAAATATACACATACACACCATTTACCTCATTCATATAAGGAAGATCACGCATCACTTCTCTCTCTCTCTCTCTCTCTCTCTCTCTCTCTCTCTCCCTCTCTCTCCAGTCCCCAAATCCATGGCATATGACCTTCTGTGGGACAGATAAAGAATGTGCTTATCAGTCATGCAAATGAGGCTGAATTCATTTTCCACAACAGATGGCCCCATAGATAATGATGATGGAGGAGAGAAAATTAAATGTCTCTCGCTTGGTGACCATGGCAACCGCGCCTCTGCGGCGTAATATCAATAATAAGTGCGCCGCATAATAAGGTTGTCAGTCCTGTGAATCAAAACGTACCATGATGGGATAGGGCACGGGGGGTGAAGTCTCTCAGAAAGTTTTGTGGACTCTCAGTGGGGCGCACAGACTTCAGACCAGCTTAAAGCAACAGGAAGTCTAGTATTGGTGTGTGTTGCTTGACTTCACAGTAAGAGTCTACACACAACCTGGTCCTGCAGTCGAAAATGTCCCAACATCCACATTTGCTCCAGGCAGCTTGGACATGGGGGAAGAGGTGGAGTCGTTGCAGTTGCATTCCGGGATGTGACATGTGAATGAAACAACGCTCCATGTGGCCACTGAACTGTATATGCTGATCACTGAGTCAACTGAAAATGAAACGGACTGATTACAAACAGAATGATTACTGAGCTTAATAGCCACACAAGGAAGGAAAATTGAAAAATGCCAGCGATACGGCAGCTAGATCAGCTCCTATTCATGAGTGCAGATGGGACTCTGCTCTAGCCTGCTGTGCTTCTACACACCAGTTATTCGGCTCGTTTCAACTTCGTGCGCCACTTTCTAATTGGAAACCAGGGTTTGACAAGAGCAATAAAACTCTTTACTCTTTTACTTTAAACTTATACAATTGATGCGGCAGCAGCTTATACATACATTTACTCTAATGTACTGCTATTATCACTTAGTGCAGTGGTCAAAAGTTATTGTGCCATTACGAAGCACGAGTCCTCCTTCAAGAATTATTGTTGAATCTGTGAATTTCGGTGGATTTTAAGGCATACGGAAAATGAGGCCGTTTGTTGCGGAGAGCACTTGAGCTCCGATCCTTTTCACAGCACAGTTTGCCTAATTACAGAGCTGATTTATTTGCTCCATTATTTCATCTCAAGCCTCAGCAACACTGGTCCTGATGAAAACAGTGATTATCACCCAAGTATGGGCCAGGGTGGGGAACTGAACTTTCATTACTCAGAAATGGGAAAGAGAGGAATAATCCAAGAAAAAAAAAATAGGAACAATTGGAGATTCGTCAAAGGAGGGGTGATTGTTTTTTTTTTTTTCATCTCCACAAACCTGACCTCTGGGATTTTATTTTACGTTGTCTCTTCTCTTTATTGACCGGCTGCTCAGTCACATATGGTTGAGTGCTTTCCCTTTCCATTGCTTCAACACACGCCTGTTCAAGGCGGACACGCTGTACAGTTACTCTATTGCCCAGACTGCACTTCACTATGCCCTTACTTTTCCTGTACCGCTACTTTTAATTGCTGTCAGAACAACTTCAGGCCTCCTTGAACTGCTGTCATTCAAGTCCTAAACTGTGCGTGTTGGCATGTTGGACCTTTCTTTAAGCCAGAAAGCTTCCACTTCTTTGAGGGTGACAGGAGGTGGAGATCCATGTACCGTCAAGGCTCAAAGATGTTTAGATCTGGTGACTGATGAGGCCATGGAGGGAGTCTGGTGTTCATGAAACCACTCTTGAATTTCTTTAGCAGTGAATATGGAGACATTACCATTGTGGACACCAAAAGCAACCAAGGGTGCAGCTGGCCCTGTAAAATGACTTCACATACCCTGGTTGTTATACGACCATGCAAAGCAATCATCAGACCTAACGACTCCCAGTAGATGGCTTCCTATAACATTAACAGATCCACCATCCGCCACGCTTAACAGTTGGCAACAGACATTCTAGGTGGAAGGCATCCTTAGGCTTCCTCCAGATGTTAATCCATGCAGATGTGTGAGAAAAGGGTGAAAGAAGACTCATCAAACCAGATTGCTGTTCTTACGCTGCTCGTGGGTCCAAGTTGTATGCTCCTTGCATGTGCACGACTCAGGTTCACACTAACACTCAGGATTGCTGTTGACAGCCTCTTCAAAATGTCAGCTTTTAAAGAACTCAGGTCTGTTTTTTGCTTGACAGCTACACATTTTTAACTTTATCTAATGGGTCTTGAAAGATTTTCAAAAGCTCAAGTCCTCAAACTTTCTCACACCACAGAAGACCATGTAAGTCTTTAATTTGCCATGTGATGACCCTAGGGCTGCGTTTTGTTTAGCTCCCTATGCAAGCCTAATGTGGGTGGAGTACTGTGATCCTGATTGGCCCCTGCAAGGATGGGATCTGCCACACCCTGGGCACACAATTTTCTTCTCTACACATGCAACATGCACTCACCCATACTCCTTGCATTACTGATCTGACTGACTCTCATGTTGGTTAGACTATTGTTTGAGTTATGTTATTGGCAGAATAAAAACCTTTAAAGATAAACTTTGTGTGGTCTCCCTCTCTTTGTTACAAGCCTGTGCCTCTTGTAACAGATAAAACATGAAAATCACCAATGCTGAAGTAAATGATAATAATAAAAATAATATAATGATAAAAAATAATAACTACAGTAACAGCAGCAACAACAATACAACATATTATGATTATTATTAATAATATTTTATTATTTAAATTTTTTTTTATCACAATTAATTACTACAATACATCTCTATGAGGAACTTGAATTGTACTATGTTCTGCATTTTCCTCTGTCCTCCTACTCTCTCTCTCGTTTTCTCTCCATGTCTCTCTCTCTCTCTCCCAACCCAAACAGCTGAGGCAGATGGTCGCCCACCCAGAGCTGGGCTCTGCTCAAGGTTTTTGCCTGTTAAATGTTTTTTTTTTTTTTTTTTTTTTTTTTTTTTTTCCTCGCCACTGTTGCTCATGGGGGAGATTTTGGTTTATGGTTTATGAGCCAAAATTTGTTGTGTCCCTGTAAAGCACCTCAAGATAACTTTTGTTTTTATTTGATGCTATACAGATAAAATTGAATTGAATTGAAGTGGCTTCTGAATGGCAGCCCTTCCTTAACTATGAAGCACACAATATACAGTTAATTGAGATTGTGTCCCACAACTGTTTGTTTAATTCTACAGCAATTATTGAGGCTGTAGTTTTGTTATGTTTAGCAGCTATCCTGTTGATTGGCCTCCCGTCCTGGCCAGTGGGCTTCAAATAGTGACCACTACTCCTATTTACTGTGTTTGACATATGTTGTCATGATTTTCAGAGGTGGGAAGTAATGAAGTACAAGTATTTCATCGCTGTACTTTTGTAGATTTTTCTAGTGTCGTACATAAACCAGAGCAGGAGAAAACAATCCAATCCACTGAGCCAGTCAGATCAGTTCGTCTCTCTAGTATTCGAAGCAGAGCACCTGTTGTGGCAGCCTCTTCCCGCCACAAATCGAGTCACGGGAGAACACAACAAACGAGTCTAAGACCCCACCAGATATGTGCCAAATGCCAACATTTGCTGTAGCTGACAGTTTCATATCAAATGCAGTTGGGTGTTTAATTTGATGTTTAATTAGATTTCAACAATAGGGGTGGCAGGCCAACAAGCAACCTTACATCTACGGGTTGTTGTGACTGTGGCATGATGGTGCAAATCCTTGTAGCCTAAATACACAGAGTGTTTGGAATGGTGTGTTTGATTTATTGATCCCATCCCATCCTTGATCCAGTCCTCAAATTTTTCGATGACCTGGCTATGACCTCTATTCATATTGCTTGTATCGGTCAAGGACGGGTGATAGGCTAAATGACCAAAATTAACAAAATTATTCTGTATCACATACATTGTTTGCCGTACATGATGTCAAGTATCAGATGCAGGGGGAGTACCACAAAGAACGTCAGTCTACATTTACCACTGTTTACTAAAGGTATTTCAAATAGCTGAACACTCTGAGTGCACTTTGCATTGTGCAACATTTAAAAAGATTGCTGATATAAGATCAGTGATTCACTGGGTATGCATCCTTGGAAATTGCAATGACACTAGTGCTTATTGTTTAATACAAAGTAGAATCAGAATACAAGATCACTCATATGGAAAGAGGCTATAATACGGCACTACATGCCATATTATAGCCTGCTGTTACACCGCAGTATGAAACACAACTCGCACTTTCATTTTCACTTTTAAAAGAGTTGTTCCCTTTGCCAGTGAAACTAATCGGTGAAGTTCAATCTAATGCTAATCCTGAATAGTATCAGAGGTTGGGCATTCTATAAATCCAACACATAGAGATATATGCCTGTGTAAAATTTTATAGATAAATACTTATATCCACTCCACACATCGTCTGTGCAGCAATGACACAAATGAAGGAGATAATGAAGTTAGGAATACAGAGCAAAAAGATTAAGAAACCATCCTGTAACATTATTACAATATTTGTAATTAAAAATGAATGTTTGTGTCACTGATCTGGCTCTTGTCTGGCTGTGGTGAAGCGTTTTGTCAAGGTGATAAGTAATTGTCCCAGTGTGTGAACATTCATCATGGGCGTTTCAGCTTGCTGAATAGCCTCCATACCTTCACATGAGACTTTCCTCTGGCAAAAAATTAGCCCACAGATCGTACAGACTATAGACTACAGCTGCGTTTTAAAGTGAAGCCACCTGTTGTGGTCCTATAAATAACAAACTGTGATGGAGTATTGAGGGAGTGACAAAGTCTGCATAAAGAGGTCAATCAACACAACTTTCAATAAGCCAACCCGGGTTCAGATCCAAGCTAGAAAACAGTTTTAGCTAGCTAATATTAGCAAACTTCCACTGATTATATACATGAGCTAATGTTTGGTAAGCTTAACCCTGACCTTTTCCTGATCTTAACGACAACGTTTTCTTGACCTGATCCAACTATTTTTAGTGGTTAGCTCACTCAGGAAACAGCCCTTTGGGTCATATTAGAGATGCTCCTGTGGATTGTATGCACTACTAATTTGGGAAACACCTCAGAAATGTACACATTCCCAGTGACTCAAAATGACACCAAACATGGCCGTGCTGCATATACAGAGAGTGTTACATTAATACTAGATAAGCATATTACATAGGCAGGCATGTTCTGCACTTTGAAAAGTAAAGAAACACATGTAGCACTGTGGATACATTTTGCTATTTGCACTTGCACTTTCCTATGTGTCCCGCATTAAATCATGTTGTAGTTTTTGTGACCGATACTGCAGCTGAAGCGTCGATGATTTGTACTCTGTTAGGTGCCTCATTATTTCTCTGAAAACTATCATGTAGAAGTATCAAGGGTCGGACGCCTTTTAAAAGCTGATACTTGGTGCTAATAGGCATTCAACTTAGTACGGTTCACCTGTGAAACTGCTCTTGTACTTATGATTTTCAGTTTAACGTTTTCTTGTAGTGTTTTCATTCTTTTGTCCACCCCCCGTATCTCTTGTTATCTAACTCTTCATGTTCTCTTTCCTTTGCTTTCTTGATCCACCGCAACATTTCGTCCTCCCCGCTCTTTCTCTTGCTCTGTCTTTGTTTTTCACATCAGCTTCTACCCGCCGTCTCTTCGTCACTCTCTAGCTCTATCTCTCTCCTCCGGCCTCATCATGCACTCTCGCCCTCTCCTCTCCTCTGTGTCTGCCAGCCAGACACTCTCAATATAGCACTGCTCATAAACGCAGAGAGAGAAAGAGAGGCAGAGAGGGAGGGAAAGGGCGAGAGAGAGAGGGAGAGAGAGAGGCTCCTATGACAGTAATAAAAATGAGTGAGGGGCAGGGGAGAGATGGAGATTGGGGTGAACGAGTGGGAGGAGAGAAGGAGGGAGGAGAGAACATACTCATGTAGAGCAGCCTAGAGTGTGTGTGTCTGTATGTGTGTGTGTGTGTGTGTGTGTGTGTGTGTGTGTGTGTGTGTGTGTGATGGAGAGAGTGAGAGGGAGAGAGAGATGAATCAAGCAAAGGAGAGTGATGAGGGAATGAGCAAGACTGTAGGAGAGTGAAAGAGAGAGATGAGAGAAAAAAATGTGAGCAATGACGCAAGACAGTGGGCTGAGAAAATGAGAGAGAGAGAGAGAGAGAGAGAGAGAAGAGGAGAGCAGGGCTTCTCAGTGAGGTAGCTTTGAAGGCCAGGCTGTCCTACTTTAACCACTGATGTAAATAATGCATCTTGCGGCTGGAGAGAAGCACACGCACACACACACACACACACACACACACACAGAGAGAGAGAGAAGGCACTCTTCTCCAAAAATCCTGACTCGCACTTGCCACTCAAATGCTACCTTATTCGTCTGACAGGGCTCAGCACAGCACGACAAATGATGTCAAACGCAGTTGATTTGATTCTAGCTCTACTCCTCATGATTCCCCGTGTATTCCAGAGCTGATTCATACTGTCTGTGCTGCACAAACACACAAAATGTGCATACTTAAATTACAGTTTCGGAGGCTGTGCCGTGGCTCGGTTGACTAAGGCACACGTTATGTAATCGTGACATCCCGGGTGTGATTCGGGGCCTGGGACCTTTGTCGCAGCTCATCTCCCGATCTCTCTCTCCTTATTTTTTTTCTGTCTCTACTGTACCTTTCCAATGAAAAAACTACATTAAAAAAATGCACTCATGATTTGATAATAAAGAACACAGGTAGATACCGTGAGTGAATCAGCTTAAGGCAATATTTGGATTAGAGTGTTTACATGGTTACAAGTGATGCAATGTCTTTACTTAGTTTATAGATTCAGTTCATAATCAATCTATGACATCCAGCCGGCCTTTGATATTCACACTAAAATAAAATCAAATAATAAATCCAATTAAGTAATCTACATATCCAGACACACTGACAGACTGAGAATTAATCCAGGGGTGTTAACAAGGTTATGCTTACTCCTAGGGGGGCTTTACACTGTTTGATGGACAACACTTAGGAGTTTGGTCCATAGGGTAAACAGAGGTGTTAAATAATGATATTAATTAAGGTCCCATTGAAGTTCCCATTTAGTACAATGGGCCAGCATGAACACTAGCAGGGCCCTGGCTCTGTTCGCCCTAAATGGAGCTGAGCCTTAATTAAAGCCATCAGTAACACCTGTGTTTACCTGCTATTTCATGTCAAATGGCTGCTGTGGAAAAGGCCTACTGAGGCACAAGAGGGCACTGAGACCCCCCCTAAGAGTCTGCCTTGTCCAGAGTGCCTGCTAAATATTCTCTACTGCAAGCATATGCTAAGGAGCTAATCCTATGTGGCCAGCATCACCCAAAATATGAAGATGAAACTTTGACTAACTCGAAGTTGAGGTTGTTTTTTTTTTTTTTTTTTTTTTTTTTTTTATTCCATACAGCCTGTAGCTGCATAACTTCTGAAAACCACATCTCAAATTGTAATCATTTGGGAAGTCTAAACGCAGAGAGCATCTTCACTCGCGTCTTTTGTAAACAGGCCACGTTCCACCCCAAGTCTCACGGGAAGAAAGATCCGCTGCCAAAGAAAGTGTATTCTTTTTGTCTTTTTTTTTTTTTTTTTTTTTTTTGTATATTTAGATGCTGAAATAAAATGGAAATGAAAATGAACCAGCCATCCTGTTGTACTGCTGCCACAAGTTCAGTTTTCTCATGTTTTGGGCTAGTCTCATTTTATTACGACATACAGTTGCATTTTAAAGTTGAGCGGCCTCTAGTGGTCCTGTGCGTAACAACACTTTGGTATTTATGTTGTGGTGGATGGGTCAATCAACCCGTCTTTCACTCAGCTGTGTTTGTTTTTAGGTAGCTAATGCTAACGAGCTAATTCAAGCGAACATTCATAAATGTTGGCTAGGAAACGTTAGCTAACGTTTCGCAACCTTTCCTAAGCTCAACTATTAGGCCAAAACTTTGCCTAATCTTAACAACAACCCTTTCCTAACTTTAACCAAATAAGTTTAGTGGCTAGTGAACGTTAGCTCGCAAGCTAGTTTGCTCTGGAAACGGTATTTTGCATCGTATTAGAGGGTTGGGACAAATGACCTGTGGTTGTATCGACTCGAGGACATGTTAATAGTGTTAATAGTGTTATTTATCCACCTTACAGGCTAATAACATGCTAAAGCTGAAGTTAATGTGGGACTGGAATGACTGGACTGTACAAATGTGCGTTCATTATTATCGTTTCCTTTTTTTTTTTTTTACCTTTTATTAGCGATGCTTCCAAGATGAAATCCATGCTTTTTTAAATCTTCTGTCCGGTGTAGAAACAGTAAATCCACAGTGTCCAGGTAGCAAAGACAAGTTGGAGGAGGATGTGAATGTTTTTTTCCAAGTAGGAAGTTGTGTTTGTTTAGTCATAACAATACAGACATGACTGCAGCATTATCTGTCACAGAGAGGAGGGGCATTAATTACATGATGGGACAACACCTGGGCAGAAACAACATTATGATGTGTTTATCATGTAGAATACATACAATAAAGAACAAACAATATATGGATATTATATTGATTATCTTGACATGAGACTAGATATTTAGGGATTTTGGATTTCATAATATAATGATATGACAAAAGTTATTTCCTCATTTTAAAGGCTGCATTAATGTAAAGTGATGTCATTTTCTTAACTTATTGATTAATCTTGATTGTTCTAGCTGTCCCATTATTTGCCTTTACCCGCTGGCATTTATCATAATGCCTATTTATCAAGCATTTCATTGTGTAAATGTTTGGACAATATCGCCTCAATACCGATATTCGGGTATTTGGTCAAAAAATACTGTGCTAATTGATTTCATACATATTGCCCTGGCCTACAATAATATATTTTTGTAAGACAATGCTGACAATACTGACTCCTGAAAAAGTCCTTTAAGATAAACAAATGGAGGTGCTCATGTTCACTGTGTTAATGATGTTAAGATTGAATTTTTAATGTGCATATATATATATATATATATATATATATTTTTTTTTTTTTTTTTTTATTTTATTTTATTTTATTTTTTTTACCCCACAGTGGGGTAAAAACAAGGATCGTCAGCCCTATCAGATTTATTTTCAAGAGCTATATGTATATTGTTTTATACTTGTATTGGGTTTAAACTCCGACAAAGACTCTGTATTTTGAGGCTGTTTTCTGTGAGAATAGCCACCAGACATTTTGAGTATATTATGTACACCTTACTGAGTCTGCCCCAGTGACGGTGACCAGTACTGTTGCATAACATCGTGTCAGTCCTCCATCCATATACAGAAGTGTGTGTATGTCTTTATTTAGCCAATCGCCCCCAACTTCCCATTAACCTTGAGCATACACACATGTAAGACAGGAAGGTGTGAAAGACAGACAGAGAGAGAGAGAGAGAGAGGGAGAGAGAGAATTACACAACATTGTAATTGCCAGCTACATGCTGACTGGCAATCATTGCCTCTCTCTCCTCATCTTCTCTCTTCTTTTATTCCACTTCCTCCCTCTCTCCTCCCTCCTTCCTGTGTCTCCTGCTGCTCTCCCACGTCTCTCTGTCTCACTTTCGCCTCATTGTTGATCCCCCCTACCTCTCATCCATCCTCACTCTATCCTCAGCTCCTCCCCGCTTCCTTCTTTCCTTTTTCGCTCTTTCTCACTCCTTTCATTCCCGCTGCCTTACTTCACTCCTTCCTTGCGTTTTATCTTCCCTCCTTTTGACTCCTTCTTTTTGTCCCACCTCTATTTCTTCCTTCTTTCCTTAGTGGCTTCACCTCCTTCCTTCTTTAATACCATCTCTTGCAGGAGAGGGAATTATGCCTCCATTCTTTCCTTCCTCCCTTCTTCTTTTTCCTCTCACCTTTCTTCCACTTTTCCATCAATATTCTCCCTCCTTCAGTCCTCCCTGCTTTTCTTCCTCTTCTTCCATCCTTCCTCCCTCCCTCCCCTATATCTTGCCTTCTTTCCTTCTTTCCTTCCCTTCCTTTCATCGATCCGTCCATCCCTTTGTTCTCCATCCTTTCTCCTCTCCTATGTATTCCCACAGAGTTGTTTCAATGGTGGCTTCAATTCAGTATACTGTAGCTGTAGAGACACACACACACACACACACACACACACACACACACACACACAGAGGAGGGCGCTTAATGGCGCCAGCACAGCCATCCGTCCCTGTCGGAGGAAGCCATATGATGTTCACAGGGAGGCAGAGAGAGAGAGAAAGAGAGAGAAAGAGAGAGAGAAAGAGAGCGAGCGTGGGCTTCTGTCAGGGAGGAGTGCGTCTGAGTCACTGCTCTCTGCGTGTGTGTGTGTGTGTGTGTGTGTGTGTGTGTGTGTGTGTGCGTGCGATTTTTCATGTAGCGTGTCTGAGCTGCATATTAATCAGTCTGTGTGTGTCATGTTGCCTATGTTTATGTGTGTGCACTATTCTAATGTGAGTGTGTGCCCTTCCTTGTGTGTTTCATCCTCAGAAAAATGCATGTGTGTTCACACTTGCGTATGTCATTCTTGTGTGTGTGAGTGTGTGTGTGTGTGTGTGTGTGTGTGTGTGTGTATGTGTGTGTCTGGCCGGTAGCTTGGCTAGCAGACAGACAGGAGAGCTGATTGGCCGGCTCTCCCCAGACATCTGACGAGGCATTCTGTCAGAGCGCGTTCACACACAGCAGGTCACCTCATTTCCTCCGACACACGCACGCACACACACACACGCACGCACGCACGCACACACACACACACACACACACACACAGGCATAGACAAACACATACAGGCACACATGGACAAAAAACAGGAAAATACACACCCACATGTGCATACACCACATAAACACACAAATATGCACAAACAGGCCTACACACACACATCTACACACAGAAAAGCCATACACACACACACACACACACACACACACACTTGGAGAACACATGAACATACATCACTGTCAGAGTTAGCATTATTCAGCGGCTGGTTGCTTCTTAGTGAATGGCACAGCAAAAGACGGCCTATTGTTATTTACACTTCACTGCTACTTTACCTTTGTTATTGATTTTGTACACGAGTCAGAGGCTAAACGTTGACTTACTGCTGTTTGTGCATTCTTTTACAGTCTGATACCCCCATGCAAAAAAACTTTCCTCCCTGCCTCTGTCTCTCTTTTCCCCTCTCACTTTCAGCTAAGTGTAATCCAACCTGCTTCCAAAAGTAATGACATCGCTGCTGCCAAAGCCAGTGAAATATTAAACAGTGAAAATGACAAGCAAACATCTGGTGTTAACAATAAAAGCAGCATATAAGTTTATCATAAACAATGAAAAAGTGTATTATATACCGACCAGTACAACTTTATATATTTGGGTAAATGTGGGAAAATGGTACTGGAACATAGATATAATAACACATGTATAGTGTCTCCTGAATGCTTCTGTGCAAAATATTGTATGGACAAAATATGTGACAGTAAATTTGGTAAAAAGATTAATGTACATTGTAAAATGTACACTGTATATATGCCTTTTTCTACCGCAGAAAATGTATACAATTCACCTTGAAACTTGAGTAAATTCAATTCAAAAACATGGGAGCAAGGCAATGAGGTAATGATATTGTGTGTGTGTGTGTGTGCGTGTGCGTGCACGTGCATGCATATGTAAGTATGTAAATAGAAACAAACAAAAAAAAAAACAAGAAAACTATTTATAATTATTTTAATTACATATTCAAAATTCACTTACAAGAAAATTAACTGAGAATTACTGAAAATGTGTAAAAATGACAACAACCACTTTTAAATTCCACTCCAAAAAAATAAATAAAAAATAAATAAATAAATAAAGTGAATTAAACAAAAGGTTCCTGGGACTTGTATACACACTTATAGATATACAGTACAGGCCAAAAGTTTGGACACACCTTCTCATTCAATGCGTTTTCTTTATTTTCATGACTATTTACATTGTAGATTCTCACTCAAGGCATCAAAACTATGAATGAAGACATGTGGAGTTATGTACTTAACAAAAAAAGGTGAAATAACTGAAAACATGTTTTATATTCTAGTTTCTTCAAAATAGCCACCCTTTGCTCTGATTACTGCTTTGCACACTCTTGGCATTCTCTCCATGAGCTTCAAGAGGTAGTCACCTGAAATGGTTTTCACTTCCCAGGTGTGCCTTATCAGGGTTAATTAGTGGAATTTCTTGCTTTATCAATGGGGTTGGGACCATCAGTTGTGTTGTGCAGAAGTCAGGTTACTACACAGCCGACAGCCCTATTGGACAACTGTTAAAATTCATATTATGGCAAGAACCAATCAGCTAACTAAAGAAAAACGAGTGGCCATCATTACTTTAAGAAATGAAGGTCAGTCAGTCCGGAAAATTGCAAAAACTTTAAATGTGTCCCCAAGTGGAGTCGCAAAAACCATCAAGCGCTACAACGAAACTGGCACACATGAGGACCGACCCAGGAAAGGAAGACCAAGAGTCACCTCTGCTTCTGAGGACAAGTTCATCCGAGTCACCAGCCTCAGAAATCGCAAGTTAACAGCAGCTCAGATCAGATCATATCTATGTTCCAGTACCATTTTCCCACATTTACCCAAATATCCCATAACTCCACATGTGTTCATTCATAGTTTTGATTCCTTCAGTGAGAATCTACAATGTAAATAGTCATGAAAATAAAGAAAACGCATTGAATGAGAAGGTGTATCCAAACTTTTGGCTTGTACTGTACATACTTACATACAGACATCATACATATTTTCAAAAATGTATGTGATGTGTGTGTATGTATATATATATTTATATATATATAATTCTCTCTATGTAATATTCTCCATGTGAAGTGAATATATTTTTCTCAGAATGTATTTTTATCGCAGGGTTGCATTACTTTTGTATATTTCCACTGTTTTTAATGCTAAGCCCGCTGAGTTTTCTTGTGTCTGATGCCTTTTTTATAAATCAGCTTTGACCTGAGTTTGATTCAACCTGAGTGTTGAACTCACTGACAGGCTTGATGGAGACCATCTGTACATGCAGTGTCATGTAGAGAAGTCATGCAGCAAAGCATATAACTGAATTCTGCTTGGACATTTGGGACAAAAGTCTTCACACACTGAGGTGGATCCACTCACACTTTTCAAAAATAATAATAATAACGTTAAATAATGTTTGGGTTTGAGGGGCTGCAGGATGCAATATGTGTGGTGGGAGGAGAGGGTCTGACTTTATGTTTTTCAATGTGAAGTGTGCCTGCGTGGGCTGTTACTGTAGCGCCGTAGCTTTTTGGTAAAGTTTTGTTGTGATTGCTGGTGTGTGTGTGGGTGCATGCATGTGTGTGTTCGTTAAGCGTACGTGTGTTTGTGTGTATGCGTGTATGTGTGTATGTATGTGGGTGGCTGTGGGATTCAGTAAGTTTTAAGGTATTTGTTTTAGATAGTTTTGTATCGGCTTTGTTGCAAGATGTTTCATTAAAAAAAAAAACTTAAAGTCAAAGTACATCTCTGTGTGAGCAGGCATCTTTGTGTGTGTGTGTGTATGTGTGTGCGTGTGTGTGTGTGTATGGTCATGGTGTGGGGAAGTTCACTGCTTTGCCATATAGAAGTGAGAACAGAAATAGATTGTGCAAAAAGTTTGAAAGAGATGTATGCAGCCAAGACACACACACACACACACACACACACACACACACACACATAAACACACATTCGAGAGCCAGTATCTTGGCAACAGCAGTGGTCAGGTCATTGGCAGGGGTGCCAGACTGCCGCAGAGACAGACCAAGACACACACACACGCACATACATGTAGACACACACACTTGGTACTTACCCTGTACTGAGGTCAAAGTGTGTGTGTAGGGATGTGTGTTTTTGTGTGTGTGTGTGTGTGTGTGTGTGTGTTGGGGGGTGAGAGGGGCTTGAAGCTTGAGTGAAATGGTTAAATATGAAAAGGAGAAAAAGATGGAGGGAGAGACAGAGAGAGAGAGAGAGAGAGAGAGAGAGAGAGGCACTGCTATTATCCTTAATATAGTAGAGCAGTGGTGTGTTTCGGCTAAGATAACACACACACACACACACACACACACACACACACACACACACATACACACATACACACATACACATACATGCAAAGGCACTGACACATTCACATTCATTTATTCATTGTCTTTCAAGGTCAACAAATAACCCATTTAAAAGAAACCAAATGCTAAAAGTAGAATTACCAGAAATTCCTCCCTCTCTCTCTCTCTCTCTCTCTCTCTCTCTCTCTCTCTCTCCCTGGCCCAGCTGCAGTCAGAGAGTTCCCACGAGGTCAAGATTATGAATCGGCCGAGTTGCACACTTCACCATAACCCCGCAACATCCTGTAGTCTCTCAATGGCTCTCAAATTATATCCCACATACCATCTCCGACCCTCTCCAGCGCTCTCCAGCCACATCCTATCAGGCGCGCGGCAGCTCTGGGCCCTTAAAAACATGTGAAACAGAGACTCGGGCGGTCCTGTGAGAGGCCCAACACTAGGCTTTAAGATTAGGACAATATGGCTGTGACGCAGGGAAAACCAAAAACCTGTCAGGGATTAGGGGAGATTTCAGAGAATTTCACGTCAAACAGAAAGCTGAGACTTCCCTCTGGTAGAGAGTTGGAAAAGTTTGGAAGGACAAGGAAAAAAAAAAACACACACACACACACAAATGGGGGAAAGTTTTAAATTTGAATACAGCTGACAGTGATAAAGGGTATCTAAGGTAATGGAGAGACAATGGGATTCAGTGGATGATAGCACTGATTTAATATACATTGGCGTATTATCAGGATGGCAAACTCACCTGGTATTTTTAAAAGGAAACTAAAGACCTGTCTTTTTAATCTGGCTTTTATTTTGGAGTAATTTTATAACCTTAGTTTTTCAGTTGAATCATTGGTTTTCATATTATTTTTTTTATCATTTGTTTATTTTATTTTGTTTATTTTATTCAATTTTATTTATTTGTTTTTACCATTTTAGAGTTTCCATCATTGTCATTTTTAGTCTAGCACACTTTTTATTGCTGTCTATTGTTTTTATTTGTTGTTTGTCTTCTTGTAATCTTGTAATGCGAAGCACTTTGAGCTGCATGTTTATATGAAACGTCCTATATGAATAAAGTTGAGTTGAATGTATCCATACTGATACCATAGTGCTGTAATATGTGATTTATTTTTGATGCACTGGATATTTTATTATTTGTTATATTTGTTTCTTTTATATGTATACCTGTATATGTGTCATAGCCTGATCGGCCTGTAGGGACTAGTTTACATGGCGCGTAGACATTAGAGGTGTAAGTTGGTCTTCTGGGTTCAAGTTCAGTGTCGCCTACCTGTGGTTGGCTTATGCTGCTATTCTCCACGGCTCCTTGTCTTGTGTTCCTCTACAATCCCATATTCCTTATAATATACTGTGAAAAAGAATCGCGATATTATAATAAATCGTCATGTGACCTATTAACATCACGTGCCTTTATTCACAGAAGTTTGCAACTGTGTTTTTGTGTGTGACATTTTGGGAGGGCTGTTGTGCCTGTGCCACTGTCACAGTCTGTGTGTGTATGTGTGTGTGTGTGTGTGTGTGTTTGCTAGCCAGTTGCTGCAGAAATACAGGTGTAAACACGCACGCACTCGTAATCTACAGCAGTTAACCGTTTTTTTTTTTTCCATCTGTTTACAGAGAGAGCCAAACCAGGGTATTAAAGTGTACACATGCACGCACACGGGCACACGTACACACACGCGCACACACACATAGACACAAACATAGGGTCAGACAGAAACAGCTAGACAAACACCCCTCCCCAAAAAAACACACACGCGCACGCACACACTCCCAAACCACACACTTCTTGAAGGGCAGCCAAACCACACAGAAAGGCTGCATGGTGGCAACTGGATCAGGGTTGCAGTGTGTGTGTGCGTGTGCGTGTGTGCGTGTGTGTGTGTGTGTGTGTGTGTGGCGTTCAGGGAGTGCCAGCAACCAAACCAGGGCAAAGCTATTTATACAACACAGTGCTGATGGAGTCAACGCCTTATCTAGCACCACTGGCGTCAAGACTCCCACACCCCACTCCTCCCCTCCCTTTTACCCCACACACTGCACTGCACACACGCACACACACACACACACACACACACACACACACACCGAGCGCTGCTGCTGCTGCTGCGCATTAACACCACAAGTTTCCCTGTTAACAGATAATCAACCGACCGTGCGAGGATTTCACATCAGCGCTCATTGTTTTTGTTGTCTCTGCGACAATGGATTTGGGCCACATCCAAGCATCAAAATGCCAAGATATGAGGCTGCGGTGAGGGATACTCAAGGCGGATAGTTGGTTGTTTATTAATTAAGCGAGCTGCATAGTTTGATAGCTCTGGTGCATGGAGCGTCGCGGTCGATGGCAGCTGGGGTGGGGCGGTGTGCTATGCTGATTATGCCCCCCCCCTCCACCTAAACCACCACCACCACCTTCCCAATTTCCCCACAGACAGCGCCAGAGCTTATTTGTTCCTCCCTCACCTCGCCTCCAGTCGTCAACAACGCAGTCTGTCGGAATTACCCTGATGATGATAAAACGCAATTTGAAATTACACGAGACAGATATGAATTGCAGGCATGCATGGGAATAGGCTGCGGGAATCAATAGGCGAAAACAAAGATGGAGGGAAGAGCTAGCTGTCGTCGTGTGGATGTGGACGGTAAAAGTTCAAGCCGTATGATCTGGCAAACGGCGCGCACACATCTGGACTGCTGTGATACTGAAGCTACATTGTGGGATGTCAGCCGTTAGGATTCGCGCTAATTGGTGATGACAGTTTGTCCGGGGGGCCCGAGTGCTGTGTGATTGGCCAGGCATGTCTACTGCCCCCCCCCACCCTCCTTCCACACAGCCTCCTCCCAGCTCCATGTACACACACACACACACTGCAAGAAAAATCCCAATATTAAGTCAAATCTTAGTTTTACTATCTATTTTTCTGAACACCAATGGAAAAAAAAAATCTGCCCACAGGATGAGATAATCCCACTTGTTTCCAGTGAAGTTTCACTTGCTTCAGGAATCTGTCTTCAAACAAGGCAGAGCAGCCCACTGGTATCAAAAAATGATGCTTGATTGAAGAAAGTTCTGGAAACAAGTTGATTAGCATTGGAAACACGTGGGATTATCTCATCCCAGTGGCGGATTTTTTTCACTTGTGTGAAGAAAAACAAGATTTTAACACTGAAGATGAGACTAAATGAATTGTTAACATACACTTTTATTTATTTTATTTATTTATTTTTTTTTTTTTGTAGTGCACATGTAGGCTATGTTCACACAGCGAATGAAAGTGACCCAGTCCTGTTTTTTTTTCTCCGATCTGATGGTTTTGGCTCGACTGTTCACATTCATCTTTGTGCATGACCCGTATCTGACATCAGTGTGAACACATCTGTACCACGAGCCCAACGGCAAGCATGTCGCCGAACAACAAAACGTGTCATCGGCACAAAAGCTCATGAACACGGTTAATAAAATAATGGTGCATCTTCTCATAGATCTATTAAATCTGCCACCTTGTTGCTGCAATCCTCCATATTTTGTTTTGTCCACCACTGCTGACCATAAATCAGTAATGACGCCCTGGCAGAGATGTGAGCGTGCTCAGTGGAAAAAAAAAAAAAAAAAAAAAAAAAAAAAATTACATGAATTCTGATGTGAGTGTTCACACAGCTGCCACACCAGCAGAAATGAGATCCATATCTAATTTACGATCACATATGAAAGTTGCCTGAATCAGCATTGAAAAGGTCTCATTCACTGCATTTTTTTATTTTTTTTATTTTTTATTTTTTCCGCTGTTCACACTGGCATAAAACAATTAGATCTGTGTCACATCTGAGGAGGAAATCAGATCTAGGCCACTTTCTACTAGCTGTCTGAATGTAGCCTCAGTCCTGGGTGTGTGTGTCTGTGTGTGTGTGTGTGTTTGCACGTCTTTGAATTTTTTGTCAACATTTTATCTGCTATTGTTTTGGATAATGCATACTCACATGTTTATATGTATAAAGTCACATGTGTGCGGTGCAGCATGAAGTTTCAGTTGTTACAAAGAAGATCAGTTTTACATTTGACACACGTTTTTGGATCACGAAAGCAGCACGCATGCACCTGCCTGCATGCATGCATGTGTGTGTGTGTGTGTGTGTGTGTGTGTGTGTGTGTATGAGTGTCCTGAGGCTTTCTAGGCTGCCCCATTGTGTTCCGAACATCCAGTCGGCCAGCCAGGCAGCCAATCAGCTATTCAGCCAGCCGGGTAAAGCTGCATCTGTTAGCAGCAGGGTTGAGCTCCTCTCACCTTCAGCTTCACTGCCCCGCTGGTGGAGGGTGTGGGGGGTGTGTGTGCGTGTGTGTGTGTGTGTGTGTGTGTGAAGGGGTGTGTGGTGGTGGTGGTGGAGGTGGAGGGGGGAGATAAATGGCCTCTCCTTTGCTCCACTCCTCCCTCTGCTTGCTCTCTCTTGCTCTACCCATTTTTGGGAAGGTCAGAGAGACAGAGGGAGGGAGGGAGCGCTCCTCTCCCACCTTGTCCTGAATAAGGTGTCCTGTTTAGCGCACACCATAGAGAGCAGTACAGCAGAGCTCTGAATACAGGCATTTTCAACCAACAACACCCCATGCAACTGCAAAGTGTGCTGCAGGGGCATAATGAGCAATAAAAAATAAGCGAAAACATAATCTAAATATTTCTACAGATCCACACAGATATTTAGGCTAAAACGTCCCCAAAAACTTAAAACTGCAAATGACATAATTCCAATTGCAATGACTTGTCAGGATGAATATGTGCATGCATGAACGTTTCACATTCTCATTGTGGTCATTTTGAATTTCTGTATTCCATATTTCATTCAACTCCCGATCTTCATTCTCGCCGTTTGTGTGACACGTTTCTATTGTACGTTAAAATTATTGGCACAGATTTGGACTAAGAAACATAAAGCACATGAAGGGACGGGCATTACAAAAGACATTTGCATCAAAACATGCTTCAATGGCAGATTATGCACTACTTCTAAAAATAATTGCAGTGCTCCAGTTTTAGCTCAATCGCTGGATTTTTGATGATTCTTGATAGATAATTAAGGTCCAGCCTGAGCAACATTACCTTGACTCATCTGTCAGAACAAATTGCATGGTTTCCCAAAAATGTGTTGCATGAGAAACGAATAATCACACTTTAATTGAAGCTCTTTACAAGGCCGTTTTTGCACTTGAAACTTTTCAAACTCTATGTCTTCAACCACATTACAATAAATAACTAACTAAATAAATAAATAAATAACTCCCACTCGGCAAGTCATTCAATTTCATATTCATGTTAAAACTCTTGTTTGTGTCAAAAAAGAAAAAAAAAATCTGTGGGATGAGATAATCACATTTGTTTCCATTGCAGTTTCACTTGTTTCAGGATTTTTTTTTTTCTAGGAACATATAAATTTGTCAAAACAAGGCAGACTAAGACAGATCGGCCAACCTGGGGCAGGAAAATTCAAGCTGATCAGCGTTGGAAACAAGTTGGATAATCTCATCCCACTGGAAGATTGTCTTTACCTTGTTTGAAAAACACTTTAAGATTGAATATGAGACTAAATGAGTTATTAAGATTAAGATTTTTTTTGCTCAAGTATCCTCAAGCAAAACACGGAATAAGTATCGGCTGCGGGGGCGCTGCTCTGTAGCTGACCCTGACCTCCGACCTCCCTGTGGAGCCGAGGCAAGAGGGAGGAGAATTCCCACGCGGAGGTCAGAAGTGCATCTCATCATAATTATTGTTTTTGTTAACCCATAATGCAACACATCAGTGGACTCGAGAAAATGCACTGCACCTTAAAGTGCTTGATGCGATGGCAACTGCACGGTTTCTCCGAGCGACAAACTTGAATCGGCTGCCACCCTGTTAGGATAAAAGCAGCGCCAAGGTGACTTGTGGTAACCATTGTCAGATGGTCCTGGGTTTTTGCTCGGCAAAGCGTGAAAGTGAAACGACCCACTGAATTCTCCAAGTCCCTCAGCGCTAAATGGAAAATATTAGAATACACACACTTCTGCCTCCAAATTAAACACCGCTGCGGAGAGGAGAATGAGAACAAATTACAGCTGCATTTTTGCTTGTGAGCCATTCGCAAGTACGTAAAAATGTGTATCAATGCTGTGTGGAGTTGCTCCTTGATGCACCAACAAATCTTAAATCAACACCAAAGTGTCCTGTAATTAAGAAAATGTTTTGTATCGCTCTTTTCTCCATCGATTTGCCTGGTTAAAGATTGGCTAAATAAAATAAATAAAAAACATTGCACTAATACTGTTTGGATTAGTGGTTCAATTCCCACTGGGGCCATGCGTGCTACAAATGTATGCATGGTGCTCATAATACCCTAATGGGCTTTGGATGACAGCCTCCACCAAATGGCATATCATGTCGCACATTAAGTGTTCTTTGCAGGCTTGTAGGGTTAAATGGTTAAAGAATGCGGCTGTACAGAACCCTTCAGTCAAAAAAATAAAGTGGCAGATATCTTAATCCCTCTGTATTGCCGCGCATCTCCTAATCAGCTCCTGCTTGTGCAGGTCAGCTAGGCTCTTTCTGCTTCGTGCTATGCTACGCGTTCCATGTGGGCGTCCATGGGGTTTGTTTATATCCTCATTTGTTTGCTTGTTTGTTTGTTTGTGCGTTCGCCCTGCTCTGCAGCTGAGCTAACAAGGCGCCATTTTGCCCGGGCCGCTGGTACTGTCCAATTAAAGCGTGTGATCAGCCAGAACGCTTTAATGATGGTTGTGGTGGTGGGGTTGACCGGCTTAGAGAGAGAGCGAGAGAGAGGGAGAAAGACAGAGAGAGAGAGAGAGACATGGCACGCTGTGAGGTGGTGTCTGCAGCATAGCAGTGTTGTGGCTCAGTGGGCTCCACTGCAGACAGCAGACAGGGTAAAATTAGCCCTCCTTTCCCTTTGTCAGGAAGAAAGAAAAGGCCAGCCAGCTGTAGGAGCGGGGCGAACGCTACAGTTACAGTCCAAAGCAAAGACCTCGTCTGGGTAACTTCCATTTACTGTTGTTCTAGAGAGGAATAAATCGTCACTGACGGCACAAGCTCACTCGCTGAAGTGCAGACGACACATAGGCTCAGCAGAGGATCACATTTGCTTAGCGACAGCACAGAAATGACCAAAATAATTACTGGAGAATAAGCAAAAACCCTCCAGATGCCCTTAATATTAAGAGAAAAACGAATAGAGACAAAATCATTCAATAGACACTTTCTTCCTTACCTGATGTGCAATCTATCTATGCATTCAGATTTTTTTTTTTTTTTTTTTTTTTTGTGTGTGTGTGTGATTTGGTGAAGTGTCCAGTCCGTTTGTCTTCACCCCAATACAATGAAGTTGGGTATTTCTTCTTCTTTCTCTTCTTTTTCTTTCTTCTTTCGAAGGGAACTCTTTCCTGCTGAAAAACACTGCTTTTGTGTTGCATCTTGGGTAAACTGGTCCTTGAAGCGTCTACTTGAGTGACAGCAGGCGGCGTTACGTGGCATTGGCATTATATATGAGAAGACTGACATTTTTGCAATAAAGAAACTGATC
This sequence comes from Myripristis murdjan, assembly GCF_902150065.1. Classification (NCBI taxonomy): domain Eukaryota; kingdom Metazoa; phylum Chordata; class Actinopteri; order Holocentriformes; family Holocentridae; genus Myripristis; species Myripristis murdjan. The sequence goes on along the minus strand of NC_044001.1, from coordinate 22,316,863 downwards.
ATTTCTTTTATTACATGGGAATTTATAGATTCAGAGAGTTTTCATATTGAAAATATTATTAACTCAACTGTACTGTACTTAATGTGCCAGGTTTATTTCTGGAACTACTTCAAGTGAGCAACACATACTCATACACTGTGCAAGGATTTTTTTTTTTTTTTTTTTTTTAAATTCTGTACGCAGTCCCCAATCGCCCACCAAGTTTACTTCCCATGGAAACAGGCAGAGTAGGCTCAAAACAGTATGCTAATTTTAAATCATATTTTATGTAAATGTCTCCTACACAAACCCGACAGACTAATGTTTGCACATCATGAAGGATTTGGAACTGCCGCAAGTTCTCCTTTTCTCACTTTGGAGGTAAAATGCTACTTTGGCAGAGTGTGTGCTGGAGTGCTCGCGTGGAGCGGCGCTGCAAACCACCAATCACTTCAGTGTCTGTGCTCTCTTCATTTAAAGGTGCACCATGCGAATGTGCCGAGGCTCGATTAAAGTGTGAACCCTCGGGACTCAAGTGACAAAAAACATGACGTAAGCACAAAATCTGATCGCTGAGTCTCTGTGGTTCTCATTATTGGTGCGACACACTGATAAATGACACGGTTACTCTGTTTTTTTTTTTTTTTTTTTTTTTTTAGTCTGAAGTTGAGTCTAAAAGGTGCCTTCTTCATGAGCAACTTAGCAAGAAATGATCCAAATTTGCAAGAAATTTGAAAAAAGTTACAAGAAAATGTCCACAAAATTATATTTATAATGATTATAATTATATATTTATAATTAAGTTACAGAGAAAAAAATCTTTTTGACTGCTTGTCTGGTCATTTTCTAGTTTTCATTTTATGTTGTTTTATTTTCATTCATTTGTTTTGTCTTTCACTTTAGCCTTTCAAGTTTTCGGATCATTTTCTTGTAACTGTTAACACATTTCTTGCACATTTTTGGGTCATTTCTTTGCATTTTAAACAAATAATCCCAGTTTGATCCGGGTTCCAAGGGGTTAAATTTGCGTGGTTCGTCTGTAGCATGTAAGTTGACCAAACAAGAGGTTAATTTCCCCCAAAAGTTCTGTCACTGCTTTAATTAGCTTTAAGGAAGGTAAAATAAATGACACATTCACAGATCACATCCCAACACCTGCTCTGCTTAAGCGTAAAAGCTCATCAGGTCCCAAATCACCGGTCGCACCTCCCTTCCCTCGCTCCCTGCTAGCTGTCACTCTCCATCATACACGCATTGGTAAATACAGACACACACACACAAACACACACACACACACACACACAGAGTTGCTGTGTACTTGTCCGTACGAGCGTGCGCGCTATAAGTGTATTTATGGAGTGCCCTCACGTACACACACTCATATGCTGCCTGTACCTACCTCTGTGTGGGTTTGTGTGCCTGCCTGCCTCTGTCTGTGAGCGCCGGTGTGCATTTGTGAGGCATAATGTACAAGTGTGTGTGTGTGTGTGTGTGTGTGTGTGTATTGAATCTGACCCCTGGCTCTCAGCAGAGGCCATCGTCTGTTGTGGAGCCCTCTAATGGACGCCCAGCTGGAGTCAGGCACACACAAGGGCAGCCAAGGTCACAGCCGCTGCCTCTCAGGACCCCATCATTTGGCAGAGCTCTGCAGCCCTGCGGTCTGCTCTGCTCTCGCTCTCTCTCTCTCTCTCTCTCTGTGTGTGTGTGTGTGTGTGTGTGTGTGTGGGTGGCATGTTTGCATCCCCAAGTTTATGTGTGCGTGTGTGTGTGTTTTGCATATGAATGAACGCTCATGATGCTGTGTTTGCATGTGTGTGTCCGCGCACGTGGCTGTCCGTACTCCCACGTCTCTGCTCGCTGTAAGAAACGGTTTGTGTTTGTGTGTTTCACACGCTTGTGTGTGTGTGTGTGTGTGGGTGTGACTTGAGGAGAGGGAACAACAAGGGCAGAGTGAGGGTCAACTACAGTAAAAGCTGAAGAAAACCACACACCCATCACACCCTGCACACACACACACACACACACACGCCTACAATAAAACAATTTATTTCATCAACTGTAAACAGCACACTGTCTAATTGTTTTGGTCCATATATTCGGTTAATGTCAGCGTTTATTAGAGGCCAGTCACACAGGAATCCTTAATTGCGGGGCCGCTCGTCGCCTTTGAAGTTCCCTCCGTTTACTTTGGAATTGTAATGCGCCGCAGCGGGCCAAAAACAAAGGCAACAGCCAGTAGCCACCCAAGGCAAAGAACAGGAGAAATGGAGGAAAGTGGGAGAAAATAATGAATGTAACACAAAGTACTGAGGACTATTTCATCTTTCAATCCGACTTTGTAGATTGTTCTTGTCTGCGAGTGCCGTCGGTTTGATGTGGAGCCGGGACGGCGGTTGCGGGGAGAGAGCTTCATGCTTCAGCTTCATGAGAGAGAGAGAGAGAGAGAGGGCACGTGCCACTCTTGTGTGGTCCACCATTTTGATCTTACACGCTTGACTACAGGACTGAAAACGCACATCATCAAACAGAATGGCACAGATGTCCAAGGTTCTTCCTTAAAGAATCAAATCGACTCCTTTACAACAAAAAAAAAAAAAAAAAAAAAAAAAAAAAAAGACACGCCGCCGCTTTGCGTTTTGTGTGTGATGCAAAATTGAAACCGCTTTTTTTTCGGTTTCGTGTGCTTTGTTATTTGTCCTCGGAGATGAAGAAAAGTCACTCGCAACCACTTGCAACGCTGACGGGAAAGTTACTTGTGACATTTTTGTGGGTTCGCCCGGAATAAGAATAACGCTCCCGCTGATGTTTTTCAACCTGATACGGCTCACTTAATGTGCGGCTAGAGAGAATAATAATGATAGTGATTGTGATAGTGACAGAAATGCAGTTTTTCCAGCAGCGAAAAACCAAAAAAAGAAGAAAAAAAAAAAAGAAAAACATAGTTGGGCTTCTTAGACTAAACGCAACATGTGGCTGCATTGTATTCTGGTCTATTGAGGCTTTTGTTGGTGGAGAAATTGGTATCTTTGACTCTTCTACAATTTCTCTCCGTTGAGCGGTGCAAAGTGGCGAGCTGACAGTGATTTACTGATAAACTGATTTTCGATAGCGGCTGTGATGGAGGTATCTCAATGTGATGCCACGCTGTCAGGGGAGTCAGGAAAATACACCACCGAGCAACAAAATAGATCCAGAAATGCAAAGTACATCCACGATCGCTGTTTTTTTTTTTTTTTATTATTATTGTCAGCGTTAATGTGATTTAGGGTGGATTCCTCCTTCAAGCTGGATTTTTTTTTTCCTTGAAACTTGAAGCGTTTGTTGAAGCGAGGTGTGTTGATCAAGGCCAAATCCTGCGATAGTGAGCGTTGGAAAGTGAAAATACAATCATTTTGAAGTGAGGAGCTACAAATCCGAACTTGACAGGTGTCACCGTTTAACACCGCTAAACCTACATCAGTGCAGGGAAATTTGTATTCCTAACGCACGGGCCCTTTGAGGATCAGTAGAAAGGAACAATAGCTCTGTTATCAATCTAAACCTGCGGTATAATTAAGTGCAAGTGCATCCGCGTACACCTACAGTGTCTTTGTAATGTATGTGTGTTTTGGTTTTTGCTCATCCATCCAGAAACCTGTGTATTTATGTATGTACTTGTTTTTTGTGAGTGTATCTCGCCCTCTCTCTTTCTCTCTCTCTCTGTGTGTGTGTAAGAAAAGGGGGGGCGTGCTGCATGTGGATCCAATTACTCATGAGTTGTTAGGTGTGTTTCTGCCTTTGAGGATCATATGAGTACTTGTGAGTAACCCATGTCTTCACACATCTGTTCTAAATGTGCCTGAAATGCATGTGAACATCTGTGCCTGACACATGTAACTGTGTATGTGTATCTGTCTGATGTGTCTGTTTGTCATTGTGTGTGTGTGTGTGTGTGTGTGTGTGTGTGTGTGAGACAGAGAGAGACAGAGAGAGAGTGTTCATGTGTGGCTGCAGGTGCATGCACGTCTGCAAGAGTGTGCGCTTGTCAGGATGTGTGTGCCGCCGGCATCTCTTTCCCTCCGTCTTGTATATGCTGAAGGGGAGGAATAAGCGATCGCATTAGCCAATAAATCTGCAGCCGATTTGGGAGCCACACATGGCCGGAGTCGCGATGTCAGTTCATCTTGTTTGAGCGGAGCACAAGGAGCGCTCACCGCGTCTCATCCTGGAAGCTTTGTGCGCCGCTGCAGCTGTTTGAGTGCCATGAAAGATGAATCGAGAACATCTCTCCCGGTTAAAGCAATGCTATTTTCATGTGAATAAAAAAATCATTTTCATATGAATACACAGGAATACATTTTTATTTACAGCTCAGCGCCAACTGATAGAGCACCACGCTGACCTACAACCTAGATTCAAATTAGAGTCTGCCCCCATCCAGTGTTGAACGCTCTGCTGCTGACAGCATCTTTTCTACAAAATATCACCCAAATGACTGGATGGTCAAATAAGATCCACATCCATGCATTTGCATTGACTGCCATGTTTGAAAAATGTTCAAACGTGGACGTGCAGCTTACTAAGATTAGAGTTTGCGTGTGTGTTCATGTCACCTTCTCAAATGAGCACATAGGCTTTAGATCCTAATTTGCTAAAATAAATAAATAAAATAAATAAATACTGTAAAACTGTCTCACAGAAACTGATGTGTTTATGTTTCGTAAGTCAGGTGAATAATATTACTGTTTGACTGACAAGTGACACCTGCAGCGACCTCTTAGTTTGGGTCGATGTGTTGCACTTACAGTGATTGTACTGGAGCTCCACTGGAGAGCCAATGAAAGTCGTGATTTTTGTTTTCATTTGCATTTTGCATTTATAATATTTTGGAACTGTTGAAAGGTACTGCATCTATAAAAAAAAAAAAAAAAAAATGCAAACTGCAACAAATGAAACTGAAATCAAATTTGTATTGTGTAACACCAGCCTTAGCCTCAAAAACGTCAATGAAAAAATAAAAACAAATAAATAAAACAAAAAATAAAAAATGAAACTAAATGAAATATATAAATAATTAGGCAAAGTGCTGTTGCAGCACATGGAAAGTTCGCAGCTTCAAATGGCAACAAAACTGAAGCATTTGAGCTTCAATAATCATGAGGTCATTAACCTGCAGCTTCCCAGATTTAAAATAACAAGAAGCTGCGTTCAAGTATTTGTAGTCTGCTAGATACACATTCACCAGCCAGTTACCTGATTATGAGGACACACATGCTGCATGTGTGCAAATAGGCACTTAATAGACATGTAAGCATTCCAGCACACACACACACACACACACACACATTAACAGCTGTGATGACATCACCAGGAAACCAACCATAAAAATTGTGTCCATGTTACCTCCAGCTACTTCCTTATATAGCTCTGTGCATGTGATCCCATGGTAGACTCGCACCACCATCTGGGTGGTTTTCTGTCATCGTCAGCACTTAGTCTGACTTCCAGCCTCTGGGCTTTGAGACGCTCCTGTGTTTGTCTCGTGGCTTTCCGCTGGAGCGCAAACGCGGAGAGAGCAGCAAAGCAGCCCTGATCAAACAACTGTTGGCATACAGGTGATAGGACTGTGCGTGTGTGTGTGTGTGTGTGTGTGAGTGTGTGTGCGTGCACGTGTGTCCCCCTCTAACAACTCGCTTGCATCTCATATCTACATGCGTATGTGTGACTGTGCACAAGCCTTGAATGCCTCTTTGACTAGTTTGCATGCACATCATGTTTGTATCTGCATTTTTTTCCCCCCCCGTGTGGAAGCTTGCGTGTGGCGGTGTGTGTGTACATGACTGCCAGCATGTGTGGCGTGAGAAAAGTCAACATCATCTTTCAAGTCTGTTTGACACTGCTTCGTGGTCTCCCTCTCTCTCTCTCTCTGATCTACGGGCTATTCCTGTATATCTACCGAGGCCCGCTGGCTGTGTGAGTAAATGCCAGGCTAACGTTCCCTATGCCCTTTAACAAACCCCTGTTGGGGCCGCGGCGCAGAGGGCTATGTCACATACACAATGTCGTCAGATTGCGTCCAGCCTGTGACCTATGTCGCGCGCCGTCCCATTTTTCTTCTCTCTTATTTGTCCCGTGTCTCTCCGCCGTGCGCCGTCAAACAAAGCACACATGACATTAATAAAAAATCATGAAACAACAAAACAACACAGTTCCCTGTCGGTGAAGAGCAAAGTTATTTCACTCAACCTTGTGGAGCCCTGGCGCTATGCGAGCACACGACTTTTTAACATTCCTGTCAAGCCGGGCTCTCTGTGTCTCTTTGTGCTGCGGCGGCGGCGGCCTTGATCAGGCTTTTGGTCCTATTCATGCGGCCGCTATTCTCTCAACCCCGCTATTCTGCCGCTCCGGAGTCTCGAGTGAAAGGCGCTCGTCCGTTGTCGCCCTCGATGTAAAGCTGCTGCGGCGGCGTTTCAAATGGGCTGCGGCGGCGTGCGGATGTGCAGCGCTGTGCATGCACAGAGACACACACAGGGTGTCACTCATGCGCTGCAATGCCAAGATTATCCTGATAAGTCATTTATCTCACACTGAGGCTTAAATGCATTTTTCTTAAAACGAGGTAAGTGGGATGAGGTCATTTCACTTGTTTTCAATGTTAATCAACTTGTTTCCAGAACTGTCGTGAATGAAATGTCACTTCCCTGATGCCAGCGGGCTGATCCGCCTCATTCTGCCTTGCTTCAACATATCTAGACGTGTTCTAGGAAATATTCATGAAACAAGTGAAACTGCAATGGAAACAAGTGGGATTATCTCATCCCACTGGCAGATGTTTTCCTCTTGTCAGAATAACAAAAATTCAAGAGTGAATGGCATGGAAAGATGGAGATTTGTGCAGTGCACATGTGAACAGACAAACTGATACAATTCATTCTTACTCTCTCTCTCTCTCTCTCTCTCTCTCTCTCTCATGCACACACACACACACACACACACACACAGTGTCCCAGTGTCCTTCAGACAGCATCAGTGTAACCTGCTCCCCTCCCCTGGGCCCGGCCCACTGAGGCTGGTACACAGAGAAAGAGAGAGACAGTAACAGAGCACCGTGAAATGACTGTATAACTACCTCCCCTGCTGGGCCACAGTCAGACACTCAGCTCAGCCATACAGCAGCAAAATCACTGACATTGGACATTAACTGTCTAGGACACCTGATGTATGTATACTGTTCCCACTTGTTCTTCTCGTCCTAAAAACATTCAGTTTTCTTTCTAATGCAATTCAAAGTTTTGGTTCAGTCTCGTCAAAGACAAGTGAAATCAGAAGTTCAACTGAGTCGCAAGTGCAATGTAAGTTATTAAACTCCATATTTAGGAATAGCATTATTGTTGATGGGGTAATTTTTTCTATGTCAATACTCTGCTGACTTTTAAGTGACATATGATCGCTAAAGAACCACTTTTTTTGAAAGAAAGGCCAAAAGGATGCCTAGGAAACATCCCTATTTTGTGACCTATTGCACGCTTGAAAACCTGAGCATAGTGAATTTACACCGCTTCTCTTAGCTCCCCTAAGGCTGCTAAAGGAAGAACTCACTTATCCAAGAGGATTGACTGTATACTTGCCTAGAGCTGCAATTAAAAAAGAGTATTTGCCCCCCTGATATTTTAAGAAGGATTGGGTTAAGAGGAAGAGTGACATTTCTAAGCCAGCAAAGGATTTTTAAAAAAGGTGTTTTCTCAGCATACAAAGGGGCCTATCACCAATTTCATTACTTTAACCGAGGGGTTTTAGGTGAATAGAACTTGAACTGAACTCAACGCTGATTCCAGTTACTCGCCCCAAAATCTAAGTGCTCTTGCAGCAATACTCAGATTGTTCTTTGATTTTAACCCAGACTTTCGAATGGATGAAAAAAAAAAAAAAAAAACACAAGACTTGCCCGAGGATCTCAGGCTGTGCTGCAGCTCATACGGGGTTAAAGGTGCCAGACCCAGCCATGCCTTAAAAGTAATCAATGAAACCTCAAAAAAAAAAGAAAAAAACAATTCTCGAAGAGACTTGCAGCTCGTGTAAAAAAAAAAAAAAAGGCAAAAAACTGCAGGGCGATGTGATCGGGTTTCTCGGGTTGAGGTATAAAAACCCAGCGACAACAGCTACAGCGTTCTGCCGTAGCCAGAAATGGTGAGAAAACAAGATTTGCTACAAAGACGTGCGGCGAGATGCGGCAAGACCCAGAGAGAGAGAGAGAGAGAGAGAGAGAGAGAGAGACACGCCGATGGAGAACACACAAGAGGACGGGACGACAGGCGCATGGAGAGAGAAAGATGAGAGAGATGAGAGATGAGCGGAGGGAAGCCGCTAATTCGGCGGCCAGGCAGGCAGGCTTGGAGGAGGGGATTTGGACTGAGCTGTGGTCCAGATCTCTGCCTGTTAGACTGACACAGCAGCAACCCTGCCACCGGCCTAATCCTCCAAATCAGCCTTCCACCATGGGACCAGAGACAAGGAAGGATTGGAGGGGGGGGATTGTGTGGAAATCAAATGGATGGATGGGAGAACAGAGGGGAGGGAGGGGGTAAACAAGGGAGGAAGAGGAGAGGAAGAAAGACAGATAGCAAAGATTTAAGGATGGTGAGCGGGTGAATCAGGGAGGGAGGAAGAGAGGAAGGTAAGAATAGGAGAGGGGAGGGATGGCAGCGTGAGTAAAGAGGGAACAATGTGGAAGGGGAGAATGAAAGGAGGAAAGAAGAAGTAAGACAGAAAATATTTAAGAGACTTCAGGGAAGGATGGATGATGGATGGATGATGAGGGATGCAGGAAGGAAGGAAGGAGAAAAGGATGGACAGTGTATGAAGGAAGGGAGAGAAAGAAAGGGCTTGAGTATAAGGATGGATATGGAAGGAGGGAAGGGTTGGTTAGTTGGTGAGAAATTAAAGGAGTGAAGGAAGAAAGAAGACAAGGAGGGGAGGAAGGTGAGTGAATGGATGAGAAAGAAGGCATGGGAAGACAGAAAGAAGGAAATAAGGAGGGATAACTAGGAAGCAAGAAAGGGGGGCTGATGGATGGAAGGAAGGAAGGAAGGGAGAAAACAAGGGAGCAAGAAGAGAGAGAGACAGAAAGATTGAAGGAATGAAGTGAGGAAAAGGAAAAGAAAAAGCAAGGATAGGATAAAGAAATGGAGGGGTGGATGGAGGGATGAATGGAATAATGTGGATAAAAGCAAGGAAGAATGGAAGGATGAGGGAAAGAAGGAAAGTAGTGGGGACAGATGTCAGCGGATGATACAGTCAGATAAAAATGCATGAAAGGAAAGGAAAGAAGGGAGGGAATATAAGGATATAAGGAGATATAAGTAGGAAGGAGGAAAGGGAAGAGTGAAGAATGTATGGATGGGTGAGGAAGGAAACAGAAGAAGGAATGAGGGAGAGAAAAAAATGGAAGGAATCACCTAAGGAAAGAAGGAGTAACAGCAAAACAAAAAGGAAAGGGTGCCTTAAAGGAATGGAGGGGGGGACGGATGGATAGGAAAGACAAAATCGGCGGGAGGCTTGAGGAAGGATAGAAGGAAGGAAGGAAGGACAGAAAGACCAAATGAAGGAATGAAGGAGAGAAGAATGAGACAAGGCAGGATTAAAGGTAACAACTGGAATGGACAGATCAGAGATTAGATTTAAAGGGGGAGGAAGGAAGAGGAGGAAAAGACGGATTAGAAATGGACTGATCAATCGTTAAGGAAGGACGGAAGGAAAGAGGGAAGGGAGCAAGGAAGGAAGGAAGAGGATGGAGAGAAGGGTGGCAGAGGGCCAAATTGGCTGAGAAGTATGGAAGGAAGACGGTGATGGAAACAGCACAGAGACGGAAGACAGAGGGAGGCGAAGGCGGTTGGGGGGGGCGAGGGACACAGGGAGAGAATGAAAGAGAGAGAGAGGGAGAGAGAGAAAGAGAGAGAGAGAGAGAGAGACGGGGGTGCTTTGAGCTAGTGTTTCAGCTCCCTCCAACAGCGGGTCTCGCTGGCACTAATGAGTGTGGCTGCTCTGGGGAGAGTGTGTGTATGTGTGTGTTTGTGCGTCATAGAGCGGGAGAGAGAGATTGAGAGAATGAGGGAGGAAGAGAGAGAGAGAGGGAGAGAGAGAGAGTGCATAGATGCTGAGAGGGGGAAGGGGGCTAGGAAAGCAGGGTGTTTGGCTGGCACTGCCAAAGCAATTCCCCCACCCCTTCTCCTGCCTTGCTGCCTCCCCTTTCATCCCCTCTCTTCCTCTTTCCCTCCATCCCTCCCTCTCCCTCTCTCTCTCGCTCATTAGTATGATTGAATACCCCCCTCCTCCTTTCGTCTGCTATCTGCCAGGGTCACTGAAGACACAGAGCGGATCCACACCCACCGCAGCATCATCCAACCCCCACCACCACCACCACCACCAGCACCAGCACCCCCCACCTCTCCCTATCTTCCTCCCCGCAAAACATGCACCGCCTGCGGGCACGTCTTACAGCGGGGCTGGCCTTGCTCCCAACATCCAAAGTGTTGGAGGTTGCGGCCTTAACTTTGCCCCCTCCGGGTCATTTTTCCACCTCCCAGAGAAAAGAATACAAGGCTTTGCTGTTGTTGTTGTTGTTGTTTTGTTTGTTTGTTTGTTTTCTCACCCACGCCATGCTCCTTTCCCCCTTTGTCCCTCCTTCCCTCCCTCCTTCCTTCCTTTCTTCCTTCCTCCCTCCCCTCCTGAAACCAGGTCTGTCATTGATTTGGTACAGGGTGTGAAAGGGCAATCAATAAGGCTTTCCTGGCGCACACGGAGGAAGCTATGGAGGCTGCGTGGAGAGGAGCAGGAGGTTCATCCGATTCGGTCAAGGGTCTTGGAGCGCGGCCGGGCTTTGCAGGCCGACAGGAGGAGGAGGAGGAGGAGAGGAACGGAGAGAAAACGGAGGCAGAGGAGACGAGTGAAGAGCACCAGTGTGGCGGTATGTGCAGATTACAATTCAGTGTGCCTTTAAACACCGACACACACACTGACACACACACACACTGCCCCCCCCCCCCCCCCCCCCCCCACCCCTCCACCCCCCGATGAGGGCCCTCTTTAAAAATTCATTCAGTCAATAATGACCCTTCGCCCTCCCAGTCTCTCATAGGAGCTAGCTTGCCTACCTCCTCCCACACAGGCTCTCTCTCTCTCTCTCTTTCTCTCTTTCTCTCGCTCCCTCCTCACCAGTCACACACACACACTCTCACAAAAACACATGCACACACACACACACACCTCCTCTCTGCTTCTCCTCCTCCTCCTCCTCCTTCTCCTTTTCCTTTTGGCCGCAAAGGCAGGGAAGCTGAGCGACGCTTTGACGGCGCTGTAGCATCGTCATTAGTTATGCTGGTGGGTCAGGCTAATACGCTAAACCTAGCCGAAAAATAAATAAATAAATAAATAAATAAATAAAAATAAAAAAACGCCACGATAACTTTATATGAATATTTTGTGACTTACCTTACTGTACTGGCATTTTTCCGAGCCTGACGGGTTTTCAAGTAATTTCTGCCACAAAGAGTCACTCGACGAATTCGCCAGTGGCTCAACAAATTAGCGATGCTATCTGGCAGCGGGGCTAGCAGAGATAAGTGTCATGCTAGGCGGGAGATGGGGAGCTCGGTCCAATCAGCCATGTTGTCTGCCCTACTCAGAGATGGCTCCCATTTAGCTGATTGCTCATAACATCGGATCACGAGTTTTTGGACCACGGAAAAAAAAAAAAAAAAACAGGGATCTTGGAAAGGCCCCAAGACCTGGTTGAGGAACAACAAAGTGCATATAGCCAAAAGTCTAGGCCGAGAGCCAAGCCTTTCCTTCACAGAAGTGGGTGACATTGAGGTTTCTCGTGTCCGTGCCTTGTTTGAACTTCATTTTGCTGCTATCCAAAGCAGGATTCTTCACCTTGCTTTTTCATTTAACCAACCATGTATATACATATACATGGTTGGCTAAATTTAGGTTTAATTGTCTTGGCAAAAGGGAATAAGTAGCATCTTTGATTACACACTCCTGCAGCACAAACAGGATCCACCCTTTGTTCCCAAGGTCCCATGTTCCCTCAATGTAATTTCTCACAATGGAAATAGCTCCATGTTTCCTCAGTCTTATCCAAAAAATAGTCCATACAGAAAAATACTGGTATGCTAAAAAAAAAAAAAAAAGTAGGCTAAAGCTGATGCATGTTCATGGTTTTTATCGACAATGTATGACGTAAGTGTGTTCAAAGATTATACATTTTGTTAAGGGAACACTGAATTGAGGGAACATGGGGCAGCTTGAACCCATTACATACGATTACAGCGAGCCAATACAGGGCCATACACAGATACACTGCTGTACAAACTATCGTATCTGTTTTGGTGTAAGATACATTCATTATAGTATTCATTTAACATTCTCACAGGAGCAGTGATATAGTATTATTACTCAACAGTGTGTGTGTGGCACTAAACAGTGAATTTATAGTGGACTTGCTGTATTTTCTGGTATTTTTTAAAAATCTTTTTTACCTGTGGTGTAACTATAATATTCCCATTGGGACGTGCAGTTTTGTTAAGTAGGTTATAATTCTCCAGAGGAAGGTCAGTATATCGAAATGTTGCATAAATAAAACGTTATAGTGCAGATGGTGTGCAGGAGTGCAACCTTTATTTAAAAAAAAAAAAAAATCTCTGCCATTTTCCTAGCATCCGTCATTCAGGTGAGCATAAGAGCCGCTTGCTTTGTTGTGTGGTATAATTCTAAAATGCATCATGGGATTACTTTAAGTAGTTTAGGGTAAAGTAATGCATAACATTAAGCACAATAAGTGGCTTTTTCTGAGATTTGAAAATTCTCGCCCATTTGCCTTGTCATATAAAAGTGCTGTGTCTACGCCAAGCAAATCATATACAGGAATGTTGACCTTAAACATCTGGAGCAGATACGCTGAACTCCTGCGCACTCACCTTTGACTCCACCTGTGACTGCGCCCATTACCACCCATTACCACCCATTACCACCATTCACGGGCCCGAGAGGAGGTCCCTGGTGGCACCGTGTTCCCTGTGCACTCAGCAGGGCACCATACCTCCTCTGCATCCCTCCCTCCATCCATCCATCATGAGAAGGCAGCTAAATGGAGCAGAGCGCCTCGCTTCTGACCCCTTTCAATGAGCCATAGGGTCTTCCAGGAGTGCAACGCTCCCACGATCCCAAGGGGAGCAATTTGGAGCGACCCGCCTGCAGTGGTAATGCCACACAGCGCTCAGGGTGCATTAGCCTCTGGACATTACTTCCATCTACATCCCTCGCTCTCTCTCTTTCCCTGTCCCTCCATACATCCCTCTACTCCGCTCTGCATCCACCTATTTATCTTCCTTTCTGTACATACACACTATAAGAGGGGTGTGGGGGGGTGGGTGGCTAAATGGAAAAAAAACATCCCACCTCATTGCTTCCTAGCCAATCCATTCATTTGTGAACCAATGCTGCCTTCAAGTGCTCCTCGTGATCTCCTGTTTCCCATTTCCAAAGCCCTTAAAAACAACCTTAAACAAATTTTAAAGATGCAATAACTTAAATCCCAACAAATACAAAAAAAAAAAATAAAAATAGAAGAATAACCACATAATGATGCAGTGACAAGAAGGGTGTAGACTCAACCATCAAATTTTGTGCTTATTTTTAAGTTTTTCTTGACTTGAGCCTGAACACAGTCCTCACTTACATTCACTCTTGGCAATTTTGATTACTGCAGCTTTAGCGATTTTTTTTTTTTTTTTTTTTTTTTTTTTGTGGTTACTGTTTTATTTTACAAATCAAGCAGGATACTGTAGATAGCCATAAGAATATAGTTAAGAACAATTGTGGAAGTAAAATGCATACAATTCCAAAATAAAGATTAAAAATAGAAATTTATAATAATAAAAAATGTGAATTCCAAACAGAAATTTTTTTTTTTTTTTTAAAAGTGACTTTCATTACCAGTTGTTGATGTTGCATCCACTCTCTCAGTTGTATTTGTCACTTTTTGGGGCTGAATATTTGTCCCGGTCTCAATATTTGCAACAGCACCTGAGTGGAGTGCAAATGTGAGCGTGTATTTTGTGTTTCTGTGGGTCTGTCCGCATGTTTGGCAGGTTGACTTTTACTCATTCAGCTGTCTTCGCCGTCAATCGACTGTAAAATCACAATCCTTCAGCCTGTCGTCCCATTACCCTTGACCATCTTCGCATCTCTGTCCACCCCTCCCTGAAATACTTCACTCAGCCCATCTACCACCTGTCCGGCCCATCAACACCATCCACCTCTTTCACCACTTCTCCAGCCGTCCATCTATCCGCTCCTGCTTCTCTTCTGCCATCTATCAGCGCTCCCGTTCCTCTCTCTATTCATGCATTCAGCGGTTCCTCCCCACCGTCCATTATTCCATCCCTCCTGTGCTCCCTCCTTCAGTAAGTCTAAACCTTCATCCATCTCTCCTGTCCTCCTTCCGTCCCTCCCTCCCTTCACTCTCTCACTCCGTGGCTCCCTCAAAGAGTCTTTAACAGTCGAGTAGTCAGTCACTGCTGTCCGGCAGCGATATGGCAGTCAAACCTCCTTTCACCCCAAGATAAAGCCCAACTCTGGGTTTCATCCAAATGTCTGGGAACTTCTCCATAGTGTACGTTAACTAGCTCATGTCTGTGAGACTCAATACTGAGAGATGAAGCTTGCACGTTTGTTGTTGTTGTTGTTGTTTTAGGCCATCGGCTGATTTGCTGTTCTATGCTGATTTTGACAATATTCTGTAATCAGCTCTTGTCATTTTTGCCCGAGGTGTTATCACTCTGCTGTGCACTCCTCTGAGCATAACTATTAATATGACAGTCATCCAAACAGCGTAATGACAAATATTAACATGGCGAGCATACATACCAATCCACAGATAAAAACGCCTTTTAAAGTCTTTGCGGCCGCGGAGCTTAGTTGAGTGAAAATAATTCCTTCTAAAGAACAATCAGACCCGCCCAAACACAATTATTTGACGAGCACACAATCAAGCTGTTTCTGATGCGGCACCTGGATTCTTCCCTCCGAATCCCTTGATGCACGGAGCAGTGAGAGAGCAAAACAAAGAGTCTGCGTCGTCAGCCTGCAATTGAATCCTCCATTGTAATCCCCTAGTTTTTAATCAAGGCATATAATTACTGCTTATAATACAGCATTAGCACTCATACCCTAAATTATGATTGCACAGAGAAATTGTGATAATTTTTTCCCCCCTTCATCTAACCCTTTCTCCGCTGGGTTCATTATGGCTGCATACAGTTCTTAGTAACGGCATGACATCAGCCCTCAAGTCGCGCCATATTGTACCTTGTTCCACGGGTGTCCGAGACGGTTCTTAACAAATGTACCTCGGCAGCACCTCACAGAGTGAGAATGGTGTCAGATGAATGTGGCAATCAGTGCTTGGTTGGTATGAAAGAGTCGTAGAGGCTGATTGCACGGTGGGAGCCGCAGAGCACTGCTCCTCAGACTCTCTCCATGCTAGGAATAACAAGCTCCATCGCCCACAGTGTGAAACAACAGACTGCTAATTGGAATCAGCACGCCACTCCCTGAGCTTATTCTAATATCCGCCGGCTGCCTGCTGTGGACTATAGGTAAGGTATGGGAGTGTACAGCTGCAACTATTTCATATGCTCAACGTATGAAGCAAATCTCTTCACTCCAGACAGCAGTGTGTTGACTGATGGTGCATCATGCTTTAATGGCCCTCATGGAAACAACAAGGAAACCTGGCTACCCCCTTCTGCAACATGCTGAGCTTGACTTTTCTGTGCCTGAGCATTTATACCACATTGATGCACAGTTTTCATTGATTGCAGCTGTTTTTATTTTACTTTTTTGCATTTTACACTCCATGCAAACATGTCCACAGTCACTATAGCTGCAGCGAAGATATTCAATAAAATACAAATATAGTTGATTCTTCATTGGGGTCTCTACGATGGAGTCGTGCTCTTTGGCGACTCTGGGAAAATAAAAGTAACTTGCAACACTAGTGGAGATATTTTCTGTTAGCAACATCAAGGAGTAAAAATTTCAAAAGCTTAAGAGTGTTATCATATACTGAGCAAAATGGTGCTGTGATGAATAGTTATTGAAAAAATGTTTTTTTTTTTTTTTTTTTTTTTTTTTTAAAAGAGAGACTCAGTAGAGAGTGGCTTCAACTTTTCCCTAGTTTTTTTTTGACACAGGCTTGCAAGTCTCACCAGGATGAGAATAAATAACTAATTTTAACAAACTATTGTTACACGGAACTGCTAACAATAACCTGAAATCACTATTGGGGAATGGGAAAGATGGATTGGACAGTGACATCAGGTAGACGTTGCCAGGCTCTCACAGTTTAGTCGACTGTCTTTCTTTTAATCCACCATCTTTGGATTCAGTTCATACTATAGAAGGCCACATTACCTTTTGCAGCACATTGTCAAATGTCAGATGATGGATTTGCCTGATGAAGTCCCTGGCTGCTGCCTTAAATAGCATTTGGAAGAATAGGTTTAGTGTGTGCACATTTTTCCTTTTTCACCTTTGTTGAACATGAGAGCTAGTGTATTCACTTGCCTTGTTCATGACTTTGGAATGAGAGTTATACCTGCAGGGACAAGAATCGATTCATTTTGGGCAACGTGGACCTTCAGCACGCCAAACCTCCATCGCTATGCGCCGTAACGCAGCGAGTGGCCTTAGAAACAAGGAAACACAGAGCGTTTTCACCCTCTTACTCTATGTGCTCTGACTCGAGAGTTAACACGGCGCTTAACATTTCATAGATATGCTACTCAGAGCCTACACCGAGCTTGATTTGCATGTTCAACACGGCAGCTCTGAGAACACACTGTTCCTGTACTACAAACACAAGGATTAATGTATTCTCTCTTAACTCCTGCACACAGTCCACTGCACGCTCACACTTGTTCACACACACGCACACACACACATCTGCGCAAGTTCATAGATGTGTGCACACTTGTTTGCGCTGACACCTACACAATGCACAAGTAGCCACACACACACACACACACACACACTGACTGAGATTACATGCAGTAATTGCCCAGGTTTGAGAAGAGTTTTGGTTGGTGTGCCTCCTCTGGAGCTGGAGGTTGCGGAGTTATGTAATGTTACAGCCAGGGCTATCACACATACACATGTACATATGCCTGGACAAACAAGTGCCCTCATTATGCCTGCCAATCACAACAACCACACACACACACACACAGACACAGACATCCACACACACAAAGAAAATGGGATCCATCTTCTCTCTGTCACCAAATCAGAACACTGTCTACTGTAGGTTGGGAGCGATAAATAATGCACAGCTGCACTGAGGCACAATTTGGTGACACTGTTGTTTGCAATACAGTGTACAGTGTATCAATATAGGATATCATATCATATCATATCATATAGCTGGGTGGCGGACAGGAATATGTGAGATAGTGTTGCTTTGCTATATGAGATCACTGTCTCGCTGATACACACAGTCGCTTAGGATGATAAATTACTTGATCAGACAATGGTGGGCGTATCCACTATCATCTATATCTCAATAGCTTAACAAGGGTTATCATGTACTGTTGTGGCGAGGGTGATTGCAGGGGTGGGGGCAGTGTTCATGTGTGATTTCGTATCTGTATTTATGTATGTGTGCGTGTGCGAATTCAGTCTGGTCGCTGGTGTTTTGTTGGTTGCACATGCTCCAGCACGTGTGTGACATGTTCAGGTACGCGGCTGCAAAATCGCGCCCCGGCTGCCAAAGCAGGGGGACGACAGATCAGGGCGATGATGCCAAGCGGAGTGGGACCGCGGCCCCTAACAAACCGTCACAATCCGATTTATTCTCCGTTTTAAACCACTGCTAAAAATACAGAGCGGTGTTCGCTGCTCACGAAGAAGGCAGCGTACACCTGAGGAACCAAAACACACACCTTGCACATGCTCATACACACACACACACACACACCTGCCTCAGTGCTGGCTGTTTTATGTGTGTGCAGTGCCCGTATACCTGTAGTCATAATAGAGCACACACACACACACACCCTCAGAAGTGCTGCACTTTGCCATCAGCAAGCCCCTTCACAGACAGACACACACACACACGCGCACACACACACATTCATATGCACACCATCTACCCTTTGTATGATGTGTGTCTGAGCGCATGTATCCTCCTTGTTTTTTCTTCTTTTTCTTCTACCCCCCCACCCCCCTTTTAATTAAAGCATGCAGTAAGTGTGAAATTAACTCTCTCCTACACCAGGCCTGACAGCTCTGAGTGGGAGGAGGGAGAATCAGACGCCTTTGTCTCTGCACGTAATTAGAGAGATGGAGAGAAAGAAAGAGAGAGAGAGAGAGAGAGAGAGAGAGAGAACGACAGAGAGGGAGAAGACCAGCGGTCCACCACAATGAGATAACAGCAGCGAGACGAAAAGATAAAAGAAAGACAGGCTGGAGAGAGATGAGGAGGGGTGGGGTCGGAAGATGATAAAGTGGAGGGAGAAAGATAAAGTAAGATGGAGAGGGGGGGATCAAGGAAGAGAGAGAGAGAGAGAGAGAGAGATTGAGGGAGAGGAGGATGTGGGGGTGAGGATGGGGAACGGAAGGGAGACACATAGGGAAGAGATGGCAGCATGGAGACGGGGAGAAAGGGAGAGAGAGAGAGATGGAGAGAGAGATGTGGGGGTATGTGGAGAGACGCTGTAGTTATTACCACCTGTGAAAAAAAAAAAAAAGCTCATCCTCTCATGCTGGGGGATAATTTGACGATCCACCGCCGCACTACCTTGTTCTGCAGTGAGGGAGGGAGGGAGAGAGGGAGAGCCATCGAGCGAAAACCACAGAGCAAGAGAGGAACAGAAAGAGAAGAATGGGGAGGGGGGGCGGCAACAGAAACAGATCCCAACCGAATGAAAGAGGAAGACATGGGGGGGGGGGGGGGGGGGGAGGGGGGGGGCAGTGAGGGCAGCGGCGGCTTGATAGATGGTACAATTTGGAGAGGGAGAGAGGCAGGGAGTCTTATGAGTTTAAGAATTGATGAAGACAAAATGGGCCCGGGTAGCAGGGGTAATAACTTGTGGGGCCTCATGCTGCTCCTTACGGGCCGTGTCCCGGCCTGGCCCGCCTCTGATGGACGGTTTCCCCACCTTCCTCCGTCCGAGCATCCCTCCCTCCTGCAGCCCGGAGCGAGGGCGGAGGAGGAGCAACGTGCAACTTTAAGAGGGAGAAATGGCTGGGGAAAGGGTTTGAGGTTGTGCTTGGTGTTTCGGGGAGGGGTGGGGGGGAGAATAGGTAATCAGCAGCAGCATCATGTGTCGCCAACGTGACCGATTTGTCTCAAACTTCGACGAGCCGCTCCGTTTCTGAACTTTGTCTGAACCGGCCTCGTCTGCTCCCGGCAGCAGCGAGCGGGATAAACGGAGGGAGCCAGAGCAACAAACGTAAAATGAAAATGAAGAAATGTGAATGTGAAATGTGGCGTGATGTCATGCGTGTAATTAAATATAGATAACAACGTACAAATAGGTGGGGAAGATATTTCCTGTTGGGTTGCAACGTCTTCACGGTCATCGCTGAGCTGAGTTTTACTCTGAGCCCCTGCACATGATCTCTTATTTTCCCAGCGTCGCAGGGAATCTGGGAGTTTGCTAAAACACGGGCTTGCACATGTTACTTTTAAGTGAGAATAAAGCCGTAGAAAGTGGCTCACCCACATTAGTCGCCTCTGTGGCTGCATTTTGAATGTTGACAGGTTTTCACTTTGAGTCATCTCCCCAGTCGCTCCAATGAGTCTCACAAACCAAGGCTCAAAAACAAACTTCCAGGCTGAAACGTCCTTTAAAAACTCAGCAAAAAATGAAGTTGTAGGTGTGTGTTAGTTTGAAAAATGGACATCAACCTTAGGTTTTCACTATATTTTATGGTATTGGCTCTATTTTCTAAGCACAGCACCTCTTATTCTCCTAATACACTCTTCTTCAGCCTCTCTTGTTGCCATTCTTTGCAGATGTATACTGGGTGGTTGCCAATCAGGGGCCAGTCTGGGGCCACGTACTCTATCAGAGGGGCCAGTTACTTTGTACAACTTTTAGAAATGATTAGACACTGAGCTCATTTATAATCACACACTTAAAATGTCTCATGTCTTATTCTTCATTTGTCATTTTATTTTAAGGCCAAAAATTACCACAGTAAACCAACAGGTTTAAGAAACATTTCATCTTCATCACTATGAGGTTTACCCTGTTAGATCAGAGAGTCCTTTTTTTAGTCATATCATTTCACACGTCAATAACTGGCTATGTTTCCTGATTACTAAAATAAGGTTAATTTATGGTAAAAATGTCTCTAAACTACCGAATTTATAAGATATTGTCATTTTGTAGCTATATTTCTGTAAGTTAGGTACTCAATTATTCGTATTGTTGAGCTCCGCACTTGAAGGGGCAATGAGTGTGAGGAAAAAACTGGGTAAACTGGGTGGAAAATTAGTTGCTTCTGTTCCGTATCCATGCCATACACACACACACACTCTTCCTCATTCAACTCTGCGACCACGGAGGTCTGCAGGAATGGAGTGTGCTTGTTGTTGTCGCTGCTGTACGCCAAAATTGGCCGGAGTGGGTGGAGTCAGCAAAAAGGCAATGCAAGTGATAGGTTCACTGTAATTGTAATACTTCAGTGACCAGTTAAAAGTAATTGGTTTCCGTTATCTTTATGAGTAAATTAAATAGTGCTCATTTAGGGGGACCAGAGGAGGGTCCATGACTTTTGTCCCAAGGGAGTTGCCCCCCCTCCTCCTCTTCTAGCAAGCTGTCTAGTTGTCTAGCGATATGTTTTGTTAACTCTCTCAACACAGGGTGATTTGGACCAACAGTATCATGTCTTACTAGTGGCTGAACACATTGCCTGTGTGAAACTCATGTATTTTTTATTTACTTTTATTTTTCCAAAGTAGGACTCAACCTGTGACTTTAAAAAAAAAAAAAATAAATAAAAATAAAGTTGTGGAAGTTTGGAAGTTTGATTTTGAGCCTCGGTGAATGGGAGTGAATGGGGAGATGACTTACGCTGAAATCATCAACCTTCAAAAGAGAAGCGACTGATGAGGGTTAAGTGACTTTCTCTGGCTTGATACTACAATGGTAGCAAGCAGAGGTCAACTTGTGTGTTCCGTAAGCACATAGAGATGTTCAGTATCTGTTGATCAGCTTCAATGGCGGCACAAGACTGTGAATGCTATTAAGAAGCAGTGCTTGATACTTAATTCTTCAAGACCTTGCTCAGATGAGAGCACTGTGAAGCATATGCTGTGACAGACAAAAAAAAAAAAAAAAAAAAAAAAAAACCTGGTCTCTTCAGTGCTGCGTGGCCTTCCCTCAACAAAGGTTTTCGGTGAAGAGGCAAACTCAACAGGCGGATCGGCCTTGATGGGACCAGGTTTGTGGAGAAATACAAAGGGGCACAGAATCAAACCTTCGCCGCCGCGGTGCTCAGCAGCGAGAGCGAGAGCGAGGCGTCAGCCCAGGATAATGCGACTGTGACAGTGGCAGCAGCCAGCTCAAAATTCACACGGGTGATATGTCTGTGCAAAGACTATAGATAAAGGATAGGTGATGCAATTCTACATCATATAGATACACAGAGCTAGACACATGCTATGTATGCAGCACACGTGCAAACACACACACACAATTTTAGTGGTTGGGAGAGTGACGGATAAAAGTGGGAGGAGTTGGTGCTGCAGTCAGATAGAGAGAGAGAGAGACAGAGAGGGAGAGAGCAGATGTCAACAGTAATCCCAGGTGGTTTTCTGGCCCCTCAGGGCATTGTGCCCTGCGGCTAGAGAGAGACCCTTCACACTGCTGTCTGAATGGAGTAACTCTCCACCAGCGAGCGACTGCTCTCTTCAGCCTCATATCTGCCGCCTAACTGAACCATCAGCAGGCCGGGGTTACTTTGGATGCAGCTCACACCCGACACAGTGTGTGCTGAAATAATCATTGTCCTCACCGACATAAAATATCCAAACATGTCATTCATATGCAGTGGCTGCATTGAAAACACTGGGCCTCAACTAACAAGCAAAATTGTGGCGACGTTCCAATTTGTATGGAAATCATTTTGAATATAGGCAAAGAAAAACATTTCAGTGGTAAATTAGAGACGAGCGAGCTTTTTTTTTTTTTTTTAATAAAGCATTTTGTGTCTGTGGCTCATTTATTAATTAAGTTTGGGCCTATTACTTCAGCATCTGCCAGTGTTTTATACAAATGGGACCACTGATAAACAAGGCGCATAATGTGTTTTATGAAGGGAAATGAGTGACAGAGGCATCTAAATGGTGTTTAACCAGAGTAAAAACAGAAATGCAGAGCAATTCGGCGCACAATGAATTTCATCCGACTTGTCGATCCACCCCGAATTCAGTCACTTAAAGTGTCTGGGTGTGAAAGGAGGACTGTCAAAGCGTCAGGGAGGAAAATCAACTGGTGACTTGGCCACTGTCTCAGTCATTGATCCCGATGCCACCCCTCTCTCTCTCTCTCTCTCTCGCTCGCTCCCTGTCTGTCTGACTCGCCACCTCTCCCTCTGTCATGTTTACAACATCCCATCTCTCAGCGTCAACATCCTCCCAACCTCACCAGCGGCCCCCGTCAAAGCCGTCTGTCAAAAACGCCAGTCTGGCCACGCCCCGTTTCCCCCTCCATTAGCTGCACACAAACCCCTGGCGGCTCCGCAGGACCAGACAGCCCGCCTCGGCCCCTGGCTCCGGCTATCGATTGGTTCTTACGGTAATGGGCGTCTGTCTCTCTATCGCCTAATTGGCTAAGTGATGGGATTGATCCTCAGATTGTTTGCTAAGTTCATTTGCTGCGGCCACCGTCGAGGCCAGCGAGCGCACTGCATCGCATGTTCCTTGCTGCTGGGAGCCGTGCGAGACATAGAGCGTAATGGCTCTGTAATTGATCAGCTGCTACGGATGGGGGGGGGGTGAGGTTGGATGCATTAGTGCTGGAGGATGTTAAGGGAATGTTGATTAAGGCTGATTATGGCCATCATTATGTGATAATCGATTGAGGAGCACGTGGCATGTATGAGCTGATGCTGTTTCTTTTTTTTCATTGTTTTTTTTTTTTTTAAAGCAGGAATTCGAACCTTTTATCCGATGCACCGTCTGCAGAATCGCTGATCTCCAATCAGTTTTCTCTCCACCTTTCAGGCCATAATGAAAGACGCTGTCAAGGAGAATGCGGGTAACGACCCTAGATCAGCTTACCTACGCTGAGAGGTTTTAAAAAATGCGGCCGCGTCTCGGTGAAAACATCAAAACCACCCAAACGACTTAAGATCAGCGCGAGGCATTCAATATCCTCCACCCAGTGGGAATTTTATCCACGTGAACAAAATACACAAACTCTACACTGTGGCAGTAAGCGGGCTTGCAGTTTGGAGAGTTTCAAGCAGAACTCTCTCCTTGAAACTTCTCATAATCAGTTTAAGGTGTGTACAAATATTTAACTGATGCGGCGGTGGATGGGTGGTGTAATTCTCCAGCTCGAGCCAAAATCGGTGAGAACGGGCTGCCGGCAGCCTGCAGTCTTCCGAGGGCCGTCCCAGTAGTAATAACATGCACTTACTCCCTTATCCGAGTCTCACCTCACTACTCCCACACTCCTCTTGTTGTTCCTCTCTCCGCTTACAAAGAGTGGGCAGAGCGAGCGAGGTAGACACAGAGAAAGGGAGAGGGAAACACACACACACACACACACACACACACACACACACACACACACACACACACGCAGCGCCACGCACATAGTCATTGATTAACATGAGATTAACACCTCGCACACGCACTCGTACAGCCTGCAGCACTCCCATCACACACACACAGCACCTCCTAACATACGGCAGACACCCACCCACACCCACCCACACACACACAAACACACACACACACAGAACCAACACCCCATCGCACACGTACACTTGCCAGCAGCTTGTACAGCCCTTCACTGCCACCGCTACGTGTTATCTTCCTCCCATATGTGTACCTCAGGGCCGTCCCCAGTCTCTGCAATAGACTGTCTAGCTCGCTGCCACAGAGGCTCTGTACTGTGCGGGAGGGATGGTGGTGGTGAGGGGAGGCTCTTTTTTCCCCCCTCTGCCTGTCTATCACTCTCCGATGAAACAATTAAAAACCCCAACCCCGACTCTTATGCCATTGCAGTGACTGCGACAGACACACCACAGAGGATTCATGTGTGCATTCTAAACAGGCAGTGGAAGGGATCGTGTTTATGCGCGTTCGGCGGCGCGCCCGATCTCGACTCCGCCGCTTGTTTTGCGTGCGCACGTACGTGTTTTGCCATCATTAGCTTTCTCCTCCGTCGGCCTCATTATGAGTCATGAATCATCGACGCGATGTGAAGTGAAACTCCCCTCCCTCTAAATAGGCGCCGTTCGAACGCGGCTGCGAACGCGCCGTATCTATAGCACAATCCCTCTCTGTCAAATCATACAGATGGCAGCCCCCGTCGAATGAGCTCAACACCCCCTGACCACGTTAAACCACCGGCTCCTGTTTAGTCAGACGGGGGCGAGACGTGCAGAACACGAACGCGGCGCTTTTGTGTGTCACTTTTTGTATCGGTCTCATCTGAGACGTTACGCCTGGAGGGTGAAGATTTCCACAGGAGAGAGGAAGAGCATAGGGAAAGAGGAGAAAGAGTGAGAGAGAGAGAGAGAGAGAGAGAGAGAGAGAGAGAGAGGTTTGTGGTGGCAAAGGGAGAGATAAGAAAGAGCGAGATTGTGGGATGAGGGTGAGAAAGAGATGGCAGCAGAAGCAGAGAGGGGGAGAGAGAGAGAGAGAGACGGCGATATGGAGTGATATGTCGTCACAGAGGGAAAAAGGTTAATCCATTTAACGTGGTGCATATGATCCCATAAGCTGTGCAGCAACGATGATATCTGTCGAACGCTGCATAGACCCTTTGGGCTATGTTGTTTATATGGCACACAATTACCCTCTCCAATGCGCTGTCAAAGTCATGGGGGCTTCCAACTGTCTCCGCTTCTAATGAGCACACATATTGACAATATGTAGGTCACTGCCGAGGTCAGCGCATAACAAGAAGATCTCGAGATCAGGACAATTAGACAATTGAATTAAAAGCCCCATGATGGCCATTGTTTATGGGCTGGAATGGGTCCCATGGCATTGCACTTCCACAGCACGGTTTAAAGGGATAGCATACCCGCGATGCATATGATTTACCGAGGCGGGGAGGGATGATAGCGGCTCGTAATGACTGGCCGTGTGGATGCGCGCGGGTCCATGTGTGTGCATGAGTTTGGTTTGGGGAAAAAGTTTGAGGACATGAATGCTTGTGCACACATTATTCTTCCCATGTGTGCTCGGAGGACGAGCTAGCCTGGACTCCAATTACAGACAGCAACAGGAGTAGCAGCAGTATCTGTAGGTCATTACTGTGATACAGACCATGGCTGGTTCCTCTGTCTTTAATGGACACCAGGGTGTTTGGACCATTAGGCTGGTTCTCTACTGCCATCTGGTCATCTAAAGAAACTCCTATAACATCCTAACATAGCACATCATTATGGCCTCGGGTGGACAGGATGTAAGTGTGTATGTGTGTGAGCAATATGAGAGAGAGAGACAGAGAGGGAGAGAGATTGCGGTCCGAGGTGGCAAAGGAAAAAGAGAGACAGGAGAGAGAGGGAGAGAGAAAAAGAGGCTGGATGTGCATGCTTTGAGAAGCTGAGGTTAGCGCCTGGTCGATGATACAATCTGCAAATGGACGCCACCTTTCGCGGAGGGAGGACAAGTCATTTTAGCGGCCTAATGGAATTCTCCAGCATGGGAATACACTGTATAGGAGGAGATATCATCTCATGCAATAAGAAGAACCGCACGCTGTAGCAAATTCTGATATTTCTATTTATTCCGTCATAGTCGAAGAGGAAACTTATTTCCAGTTGAGGTTAACCACAGATGAGATTGCCAGTTCCTCAGACGCTATAAGACTCAACATGTTCCTCAGCCATTCACTGTAAGAGAAAGGGACCGGCACGGGTTGCCAGGTATAGGCCACGCTCATCGACGTAGAGATAAATTTCCGCGCTGTTTACGACTCGGCGTACACTCGAGCGGGGGACGCCTGCATCTTGGAGGGCTAATTTATGACCGCCTTTCAGCTCCAAGTCTGGCTTTTAATAAGAGAGCCTCCGAGTCGTAAATAGCCATGAGTGTTCTCTAAATCATTAGCCATTAGCTGGTTTGCATGCATTGTTAACAAAAGCTTTGCCAGGTAAGGTTTATGTGTGTTTATTGGCACAGTGAATTTTTAAGGAGGGCTTTGGAGAGTGCAATAGATCAATAGCTCTTTCTGTATACAAGTTGTACCCTAAATTTCACATTTGGCATCCGGTTACAAGTTTCTGACAGCCTTGATGCTGGAAGTTACGAGCAACAATATGGCCACCTGAATAAAAACATTCCCCCGGCAGCCAAACACCATTATCAGGAGGTGAGTAAACATCGCTTTGTGACTCCGAAAAGATTTCTGACCGGTTTTAAGCAGCACAGGTTGAGGAAGTGGCACATCACAAAATCCAGCCCCTCCAACCGAGCGAATCTGACGGTTGGACATGCGACGCTCAATAAGAGCAGCATGTCCGCTCAGACACACCAGCGCCGCAAACACACAGCACTTGAGCCATACAACGAAAAGCCCAGCACCACTTTAGGTGGCCAAGTGCTGATCACAGGCTCGGTTCTTGAAGAGGAGGAGGAAGCGTGAGTCTGTGCACCTTATCTCCTTAGCAGCAAGCTGCTTTAGACAGGCTTCTGAGGAGGGGGAACAGGCTTTTGAGAGGGATGTGTGTACAAAATATTCAGCCACAGATAAAGAGGGGATGAGATTTCCTTTTCTCTCTCTTTCCATCTCTCTCCATCGCTTTTTTTACCCACAAGGCTGCGGGAGATGCGGGGCTGGAGCAGAAGGCGTGTTCAATAAGCCGTGAGAAACACGACCATCGCCATCCGTTGCCTAATTGCCGTGGTGCTGGCATGACGACGCAATTTACATAGGAGAGGCAGCAATTGGCTGAATGAGGTTTTATTGAAATTTGCCTGCACTGTGGCAGCATCTATCAGCAGAGAAAAGAAAGACTCATCTGCGCGGCATTCCCATCGCAACCACAAGAGTACATTTGACCTCCATTTTGGGTCCATTTGCATGTTGCTGACATGTTACGCATGGAAACAATGCTTCATGCTTCCTCCCCCTAGAGCATAGCTTTTACAGCGTACCCCCTCAGCCCTTTGCACTTCCAATTTTCAGTATTAAACAGATTTGAATAATCATTCTATTAAACTGTCAGGTCCCCAAATCCCCACGCTTGTTTGGGAGGCTGAGATATTTTCAGACCTGTAAACAAAACATATCCGATTTGCTTTTCTGCCATTTGAATATGGGGTATGCATGAGGCATGAATGAAGACCTCTATACGTGGTTTTGGAGCTCACACTGATGAGCATGAATATTGCGCTTGTATTTCATATTACCATGGCTATCAAATCCTGGGTTGCAGGAGCTCTAAGCCCATTCAGTCCATTGAAAAGCCCAGGCTTTGTGGCAATGAATACTAGCTGGACCTCAGCAAAGCTGCTGGCTACCAAGATGCATATGGCTTCTTACTCGTGGGCAGGGCAGCCATGAGCCAATTTGCTATGGCTGCTGTAATAGTGCAGGGAAGGATAATATGGTGAAAATCATCTTGTTGCAGAATGGTTATGTGCTATACAATCTCAAGTGAATAAATATGACTATTTGCACATGTAAAGCTGAATTTGACAATGCACACACCATTTTACTCACCAGCATGCTCCAGTTTCAATTTTCCTCTCAATCAAAACGCAATTTCCCAGAAAACCTCCTCTACAAGAAGAGATTTACATCCACACCTGGGATACAAGCTGACTTTAACCTGGTTTAGATGAAGCAGCTGTTTGTTATTAGTCTATACACATTAGCCGTGTCGTGAAACTCAAGTCCAGAAGTTGTGTGGGCTGGTGATGATGGCAAAACTCGTCCGAGTCATCCATCATTGCCACAGAGACTACCCACCTCTGGTGGCACAGCTGTTTGGGCGCTGACACCAGTGTGCCAGCCTTGCCCTCTACATCTGCTGCTGGGTTGGTGTTGACAGGGTCATCTGTGGCTTTGTGCAACACAACACCCAGTGCACTGCCGTCTGCAGCGCACCGAACGAGAAGCAAAACACAGGGCCAGAGGGCTGGAAGTGATATTTTGGGGTGGAAATGAGATTTGAGATTGAAGCTGATTTCATATTACTGCTTTCTTTATCTTGGAGGAAAAGGAATAGCTAAGATAATAATAAAAAAAGAAAAGAAAAAAGAAAAAGGAAAAGGAACAGAATTGTGAACTGGTCTGGAATAGGGAAGGTTGGTTTCCTTGTAATGGTCTTGAAAGACAGACTCTGCTGGTTCAGTGCCCTCAATATGGAGGAAGCTGTACAGTATTATGATTGATTGAGGTAGAATGTATGCAAATTGACCAAAGTGTGACTAAGTGTGATCCATGACTGAAAGCAGCAACTCTTCCCAACAGTCCCAGAAAGCTCAACATGCCATGGGACTTCAACAGAAAGAAGCAAAGTCTTCCTAAGGGCCTTCCTCTCAGATCTTGGTTAGTGATAAATAGAGCACTCAAAAATAACCCGAAATAAGAAAATTCCCATTTTTAACCGGGTTTACCATCCCTTTAAAGCATTACCTATCATCCGAGACTGGCTGAGTGTCCGGAAAACAGAATAATTTTTAGAAAAACATCTTTAGACAAATGAGTTTTGATCACGTTTCATCACATTATGTTCTTGACAAAAGCTTTTTCCGTGCCTGAAATTTCCCATTTCCATTGTGCCACTTTAAATCCAATCCATCTATTTTCAAATGAAAACAGTAATGCCTCATTCACTTTGCTTAGGAAGTAAACTAGAGGTAGGAGAATCATTCCATCGCTGCGACGTGAAAGTGCTCACCTCAGTTTTTTTTTTTTTTTTTTTAATATTTAGATTCCACATTATTTAGTCAGATATTATGAAGCTGTTAGAAACTAATTGTAATTACCCGCTGGATACTGATATCACTTCTATATATAATGTATAATATACTATAATGAGTACATGACTATAGTATCTTTATATGGTGCATTTACAGGTGTATGACATATTGTACAAAATATACAGCATTTATGATGTATTTTGTATACCATACATGTAAATTGTATATGGCCTTGTATGTAAATAAAAATCAATATGTATGTAAGTATGATTTACTTAATAATGATAGTATGCTAAATGTTTTATATCAATATATTAATAGATGATTATTGCTTATTTTTAATGAAATGCATACCTCATCTGTAAGGGTTCTATTTGTTACTTTTATTTATTTCTTTACTTTTTTCTGTCATGCTACAGGACAATGTATGACATGGTGAACAGGAACTTTTTCTACAGTTGGACTTGTAGATTATCACGGGGGGAATGGAAAAAGCAGGTGTAACTGCTGCAAAATGCCGTAAAAATCCAAATCCAAAGTGGATGACGGTGAGTACCGTATGACGTGAGCGCGGCTGACGTCGATTCATACAGCTAATGTTAGATGCAAAAGCAGATGGGGGGGGGGGTTTCTCTAGTCGGCGTAATAGAGCGGTCAAAGTACAAAGCCTTAACCACACGGAGGAGGATGAAGTCATTTTGGAGTTCAAACCCACAAACAAGCCCAAAGAGCTGATGGGGGAAGGATGTTGTTGCTCTTCGCCTCGGCTGCTCCACCCAAGCAAGGTACTCCTCTCACCTCCCCTGCTGAGAAGTCAGCTTTCATGTTCTTTTCAAAGTCTCAGGTAGTATTACCCTGGGCAACCTTGACAGAGCCCGGGGCAAAGGCAGCACTCAGCTCTGTACCTTCACAAACACACCGAAAGAAAAAAAAAAAAAAAAAAAAGCATGCAGGTATGCTTGCACTAACGCATGCACAGACACAAACACACACACAGGCACGCAATTACTCAAGTACACATCAGCCTACACTTATGCGCCCTCATCCTACCCACCCACGCACTCCTTACACACACACACACACGCACACATGCACACATACAGACACATATACACACACACACACACACACACACCCTTTGATTGTCTCCACGCCGTGGCTGTCATTAAGACTCATTAAGGGGGATGGGTTTATTGAAGGCAGTCGTGTTGAGGCATCCGCTGAATTATTCATTTGAGCCCTCCACCGCACACTCACACACACACACACACGCACACACGTACACACATAGCTGTTGAAATGCAGGCAGCTGGAGCAGTCTAGAGAGAGAGAGAGAGAGAGAGAGAGAGAGAGAGATGCAGCCTATATAGGTCACTTCCTCCTCCACCCGCATCACTCAGAAAGTGGAACTGGAAGGAAGGAGGGAGGGAGAGAGACAGAGAGCAAGGCTTATTATAGCAGGCTGGCAGACAGACACACTCACACACACACACACACACTTACACACACACACACACACAGAAACACAGAGGCCCCAGCAGATAAAGGAGCGTACACCTCTGAGAGTAGACTGTCACAGCTATGAATGAAGCTCAGAGTGACTTTTGCTAGAGGTAATACTAATTCATTGTTGTGGCAGTGGCACAGAGAGAGCGATGGGCAAAGTGAGAGAGTGAAAGAAGGTATGAGACTGAGAAATACAAGAATCATCTCCAGGGTGAAGATACACAGCGCAGAGGCAGCTTGTTTATGTGTGTGTGTGTGTGTGTGTGTGTGTGCATGCATGAGTGCCGAGGCCAGTACTGATAGATCTGAAGGAGCCGATCAGATGCGAGCCATTTCATCAATTGCAACCGTTTCTGCATGCAAACATATCTCCCTCCGCACTGAACATATGGCATACAGTATGCATGGAAATGGATGCACATTTACATTTATTTTGATCATGTATTCCATCAAATATTCATTATATACAATTAGGGTTAAATATGCACAATCACGTGGCCACACCAGAGAGCCAAAGGGAATAGCAAATGCTGTAGGTGAGTGCACTCCGGAAGCCAAAATAATCCTAAAATCCCTTCACTTAAAGTCACAATGCGATAAAAAAAAGCTAAATTTCCATGCCAGAATGATCATAAATAGAACTGATATAACAGTAAATTCACAAAATGTTGAATTTGATTGTATTTTTTCAAATTAAAATCATCAATGGTGATCGACAAGGGGTGAACAAAAAATTTCAGCCAATAAAAACTTCACATTTTTAAACAATCACACCCCTCCCATCAAATAAAACCGCCTCCGATCTCCGACTGGTTTACACTTTTGAGAGACGCGCCGCCTTAACAACCTGTTACAACAGGAACTGCATCGAATGAGGGAAGCAAGAGGCTCTCAAAATCGTCTTTGTGACTCAAAAAATTAAAACAATCATGTATCTATCAGCAAACCTCTCCACCTTTCTGAGGAGAAAGGCTCGCTTTGTTCACTCTTCAAGGTCACTTCCTGTTTATTTCTCCACCAAAAGCAGTCTGACCAGCCTTACTTTGTTTTTTTTGTTTTTTTTCCCCACCCGCATTCTCCAAAGACCCACCCTACTCTGCCTCTGATTGGCCAGCACTCGTTGCCTCCGCTGGTTAGGTAAGGTTAGGGTTAGGGTTAGCCAATCAGACACAGGTGAGAAATGCAAAATGTGGATGGGGGAAAAAAAAAAAAAAAAAAATAACGTGTCTGGCCACTGGTCCTGTTTCCGATTGGTGGATCCGGCTTTGTGTGATTGTCTGTGGGTGTGTTCAGAGCGCTGCTCATACTGAGGAGGAAAATAACACACCTTTGAGTTGTGTTTTGTGAAGAGAGGTTTGGAAGGCCGTAGTCTGAATAGCAAGGTTTTCACTGGCTTTCAGACCACAGAAACGAGCACCGCTGTGCCTGCTCGCTTGACAGGCAAACACAGCGTGGAGACAAGTGTGTGTGTGTGTGTGTGTTCTCGCCTCACAGGGGCAATATCATAGCAAAGGTTCACTGCCTCTTCTTGTCACCTGGGTTCCTCTGTCCTCACCTGACGTCTTGTCAATGACCCAAATGTCAAGTGTGTTAGTGCGTGTGCATGTGTGTGTGTGTGTGTGTGTGTGTGTGTGGTCAAGTGGGCTGCGGAGAAGACAGATCTGGGTCAGGCAGTTCCCATGAGTGTGTCCAAGCGCTCCACAGTGGATGACATGTCTGATGTGAGCGAGCGAGCAAGAAGGAGAGAGGAAGCGAGAGAGAGAGAGAGAGAGAGAGAGAGAGAGCGAGCGAGCAGCCAGACAGGAGAACAGATAAAGGTCAGGGGAGGACAGTGCAGTCGCGTGATCACACACACACACTCACTCATAAGCACACACGCCTTTATATCGGTGCACATGTCCGCATGCATCAATGCATCAGCGCAGCAACACTCAAGAAAATGGGTGTGCACACCGAGGGAATGTGCACAGACATGCACACACACTCACACAGATATGGA
This sequence comes from Myripristis murdjan, assembly GCF_902150065.1. Lineage (NCBI taxonomy): Eukaryota > Metazoa > Chordata > Actinopteri > Holocentriformes > Holocentridae > Myripristis > Myripristis murdjan. The sequence continues at coordinate 22,284,215 of NC_044001.1, read as the reverse complement.
CAAAAAACAAAATATGACAACATTTTTGACTGAATACCTCAAAATCAATATTGTAGAGATGACTCCTGGTACTTTCATGAGGCATTCGCACACATTAGTAATGTGGACATGAAGACTGAGCAGGTACAGCAGTCTGATAACTTCAGAAAATGTCATTTCTTTACTGTAATACACCCTTCAAAACCACTTATGCCATGCACTAGTATCACAATATTAAAAACTGGCGACAGCAACATCAGTATATTACCAATACATTGCCCAGACCTACAGACATATTACAGTTGTCCCTCGCTATAACGCGGTCCACCTTTCGCGGCCTCGCAGTTTCACAGATTTTTTTTAGTGCAATTTTGCATGCTTTTTTTTTTTTTTTTAACAGCGCATTGTGTTCTGCGTCCTGATTGGCTAAGGGTCTGTAGACCATTGTCAATCTATCTCCTCCGTGCCGTGTCTCTTGTACAGTACAGAATGCGTTCATTCTATAATAGATTCAAGATTCAAGATTTATTCATTTTATGTAATTGCAACAACTCCAGCACTGTGCAAGTAAAAAATAAAAATAATAATAATAATAACGATAATAATAATAAAAATAAAATAAAATAAAATAAAAATAAAGATAAAACAGAAAGAATATATGACATTCCTATATACAATGAACAACCTGTATACAATATACAACAATATACAAAAAGTACAAATAAGTAGAGGCTACTGGACTTATTTTTCTACGAAGGTTTGAACTTTGAGAGTGTTTAAACGAGAGAAACGTGAGAAAATGTTAACGCCTGTCTGAGAAAAGTGTATAAAGTGTGTCGTGAGGGGTTTTACAGCCTTAAAACATCTAGAATAATTGTAAAAAATAAAGCTGACTACTTCGCGGATTTTGCCTATTGCGGGTTATTTTTAGAACGTAACTCCCGCGATTAACGAGGGACCACTGTACATCTATTTCTTCAATTAGAAATTGCAGACATGAGTCAAATCTAGGCTCACAAAGCCACTATAGTGTTTACAGCTGGATTTAGTTGATGTTTTTTTTATCCAGAGTGACTTTCAATATGTGCAACAGTAGAAAAAGCTTCAGTTCTCGGTAATCACCGAGACAAGCAACCAGACGTTGTGAGTGCAAAAGTCAGTGCCCTCACCATACTGCTGTGATGGAGAAAGAAAGCGAATAAAAACTGCTCTTTGGGTTTGGATAGAACTTTTCCAGTGTCAGATCAGGCCAGGCTCAAGTCTAAATAAATGTCATAACTAGTTAGGACCTACAGAATGTATTTCAATACACTGAGCGATCCCACACTGGGAGTCACTTTCACCACATAATAATGAGTGACACGCCAGTCGCGGGAAACAACACTCACACATCAAACGAACCCACCAAAGTTTTGGAAATCCATCATTAATTCATTACAGGTCAGACATTCAAGGAGCGGTGAGTTGTTTGGCGGTGGCAAATTGGTTCTAATGGATTTCACGGGGTGACGTTTGCGGGCCGTTTGATTGACAAAGAGGTTTGAGAGTTGCCGAAGCCCCCTGCTCCCGCTCTGTCCCCGAGCTATGCACCATTGATCAAACACATACAAACTGTCACTCTGTATTGCCGGGATGCCGATGACGGGCTCACCAGCCACTTCAATCATTAGTCAATCAGCTCCACATCCAAGAGCCGGAGTCACAAACTGAGACAACAGCATAAGAGCATGTGCATGTGCGTGTTTTTTTTAACTGGTTCAAAGCCAAAAGAAGTCCTTGTACGAATGCCACTCTAAAGTCTTTTTGGAGAAATGATGTTTGCCAAGACAGATATTGTTCCCCTAAGTGATACAAAAGAGAGAACATTCATTAAATTTTACAGAACACAGATATTAACAATGTTAGTGCCCCATCTGCTTTTTGAAAATGAATTGCTGTTTGAGTCTTGTAAAATTAAACACATTTTTTAAAGTAAAATCGTTACAACACCCCAACGTGCCCCCCCCTCCATATGATAGTCTTTTATTGACAGGCATGTGCAATAGGCTACGAGCAGCACAGTCCATTTCTAACAGTCAAATGTACATGCAGTAATGCCAAACGGCTTCCAACCATCCACTGTGTGCAACCTACGACCCGCGCGTCCTTCAACAGCAATTGGCTCTCAATCTCCATGGAGACGCCGCGAGGGCACGGGAGCGGATGTCCACGCTGGACATGAGAAATGAGCACAATTACTGGTTTTGAGAGGCAATTATATGTGCGTCGTGGTGGCAAGGGCCCATAAATAACCGCGGATCCACCCCGCGTGCTTGTTCGGTAATTGGAGAACAATGAGGTGCGAGAGGGAAGGCGAGCGCATGCCTCGTCGCGATAGCACCTCGTCCATTGTGGCTTCTCTCACCCCGCAAGAAAGGAAGGTCGGTCAGCACGACAAAGCCTAATGATATCGACCGCCGAGGCCACATTTGCCGTGGCGAGGAGTGTCCCTTGCATCGCGGAGAGGAAGAGCGGAAGACGTGCGAGGGGGATGGAGCTTGTCAGGCTTTTCGCGCGGCTTTTGTGAAAATATTTGATAAGGCGGAGAAATCTGGAAGTGCCGGTGTGTGCGTGGGGACTCTGATAGATAAGGCAAAGGACGGAGAGAACATGCAAAAGCCATATTGGACTGAGGGGGTTTTCTGAAAAACATCCCCTAAATATAGACCACTCCTGTAATTTCACCGATGGCTTAATAGTCTCCGCTCGCCCCTCTCCAAAGCAGTTTATCTGGCGGAGAAGCGATGGGATGGTAAATAAGTAGCTTACAGCACACAGGAGCTTTTCCCCGACAACAGGGCGGTTGTCAGTGTTAAGTAGCTATCCTTGTACGCTCCCAGCGAACATCAAAAGTGATGGGACCGCATTTCACCGCGGCTTCCGCTGCGACGGAGCTAAAAGCCGGAGAAATTCCCCAACAAAGCGTACATTGCAGCTCGGGTGCAAGGAGGTTAACGTTTAACAGATTTTTTTGTCGCCGGGCTCATTGCCTTCCACAGCAAATCTTTGCACATTTCGAATGTCTTTGGTTTATTTTTAGCCCCTCACAGGCTCCGTGTACAGTAAGGCTTGTACTAATTTGTCCGCAGGCCTGCTGGAAGCCTCTTTTTGATTGGCTGTGCAGGCCAGTGGATGGCAGGGTGACCTATTGATGAAAGATCCACTGGATTACTGCATGAGGATCAATGAAGCATCTCATTATTATTTATGTGGAAACACACAAAACATTAAAAAAACACATTAAAAACACACAAAAAACATAGAAACAGCCTTGATGTACTCGTTGTTGTAACACAGGGAAGTCCAAGTCATCCAAGAACCATACACACACACACACACACACACACACACACACACACACACACACACACACACACACACACACACACACAGTAGGCTCTCCATATGCTATACGAGCTACCCTCTTAAGTCTCCCTTCTCTTACCATCAGTAAGTCTCCTCTCTTTCCTTTTTTCTTTTCTTTTCTTTTCTTTCATTCTCTCTCTCCTTCCTGGGGAGAACGATGTGTTTGTGCATAATTTTCATTTCAAGGGGCCGCAGGAATTGTCCTCCATGCAAATGAGTCAAACTCTCTGAGGTAATAATCACCTGAACCCCCTCTCCACACCCCACCCACCCCCCCCATACGCACACACACACACACACACACAAACACGCGTACGCACACTCACACACACACACACACTCACACACACACACCCCAGGTGGCTCCGTGCCGCGTTGCCGACATGAATAAATAATTAAATGAAATCTAATTTTGTTTATTTCATTTCCACAGCAGCTGAATCCAATTCCGCCTCCACCCTTTGAGGATGACACCCGCGTGACCCTGAGGTACAATTACTGCCATTCAAGACGTTACACAAACACTCGTGTTTCAGAAGTGTGGCGCATTTCATGTGCGCGCGCCGATAAGACGAGAGGCGACGAGAGAAGTGCGGGGACGGCGCTGACGTGGGGAAAACAAACGAAACAGCTGGGGATCAGCGGCATTTATGGAGACACACAATGAACCGCACCAAAAACAAATATACACTGATCTTTGAAATGATGAATTTTACACAAGATATACTCCGCTGTGCTCTCCGTATCGCGCAGGAAGATGAGATGCGTAGCCCTTAATTCTCCCACGGTGAAAAGACTCTTCCAGTCGTATCACCTTCTCTTTGCTTAGCAGAACAGCAGCCTGTTCCTGAGCGGCATAAATATTTCAGTCACTTTCTCTCAGTTCCATGCGAGTGCCTCCCCGGCCAAGCGTGCTAACTCGCGTGAGGCCGCCGACAGCCACAACAACGCCGTCCTCTTTTATTCCAGGTCAAGGGTTCATAACCCGAGGAGGCCCGTTTGACGCCTGGACTGGCGCGTCATCGCACCTCCGCTCACGTGGGCCCCCGCCGCTGACGTGGCGCTGCGTTTCGGGGTGACGCGGTCGCATCGGATCCCCTAAGTGCTTTGTGACGTGAGAAGGCAAAGCGTGGGCCGGCAGCAGCAGCTGACCTGTGGAGGTTGTCCCCCCCCTCCTCCAAAGACACCAACACTGCAAAAAGTCAAAATCTTACCATGATTATTTCAATCAAGAGACACATAGACGAATCAAGAATGAAAGTGGTTTATTATAACGGATGAGCAATTATTAAATGACAAGACTTTGGCGCTTAGACTCTACAGGGGAGTCCAGACACTGGTGGTGGTGGTGGGGTGGTGACTGATGGGGCTGGAGATGAGCTGAACTGATGAATCTGGGAAGACCAGGAGGCGATGGGGAGGTGGAGGGGCGCACGACAGCAGCATGAATCTAGAGGCACAGAGAGAGGCGTATTTAAAAAAGCCGCAGTAAGCTGATAGGCTAACGAGGAAGGTGAGACGCTAGGCTATTGGAAGATGAGAACAGCTGACGAGAACAGCTGATCGAGCTCAGTTGACAGCCCCACAGTGACGGCCGGGAAATTATGAGTGCGCATGCGAGAGAAGAGTGAATGGCATAATAACAGAGGAATAGAATTATTGATGAAAGCAGGCGAAAGATGGTCTTCTTGATTGAACTTACGCTAAGCTCCATTTGTCTTATTTCAAGTTAAAATGTCTTATTTCTAGTCAAAATATCTCATTATACTTAAAATAAGACATGATCAGCACAGAAATAACTTGTTTTCACTTGTTTCATGTGAAGATTTACTTGAAACAAGAAACAAATTTTGCCAATGGAACAAGCAAATTTTTACTTGTTCACTTGTGTCACAAGTAAAAATTAGCTTGTTCCATTGGCAAAATTTGTTTCTTGTTTCAAGATAATTTTCACTTGTTTCAAGTAGATTTTCACTTGAAACAAGTGAAAATGTACTTGAAACAAGTTATTTCTGAGCTGCTCATGTTTTATTTTAAGTGTAATGAGATATTTTGACTAGAAATAAGACATTTTTACTTGAAATAAGACAAATATTCTTGGTAAGATTTTGACTTTTTGCAGTGAAAAACCCAGCTTTCTGACTCACACCGGCCGCCATAATGCGCGATCAGGACAGTACGGTAGCCTGTAGGGATCAAAAACAGTGGCGCTGCACGTTTACCATGTCAGCGATTGCAGTGTCCCGACTGAACATCGATGCATCATACTTAGTTTAATTTGTCCTGTTGCTGGTGTGTCATTAATAGGCGAGACGCTCAGGAATACTAAAGAGGCGCCTTAATCGATTAGCATGCAAATACTCAGCTGCTATTAGTGGGCAGATTAATCGATCGCGTGCAACCCTGCATTAACATGAGCGAGTGTATTTTCTGTATGAAATGGGGAAATATTCATAATGAGGTAACCGATCAGTCTCATCGCCCATCTCTTTGTCCGGTTCAGGCGTTCATTTTGTGTTTTCGTGCAGCACACACACACACACACACACACACACACACACACACACACACACACACACACATTTTCGCACGTGCACATTCCCCCTTCACATCTCTTCACACACCGGTGCTCAGGAGATGGTAGAGACATTAGAATGAGTGGGGTGTATCTGTGTCTGTGCATGTGTGTGTGTGTGTGAGTGAGTGTGTGTGTGTGTGAGACAAGCATCAGAAGCTTCCAGATGGGCGAGATTCAACGATTACCTTTTCAGCGCTTACCTCCTCTCTGGATCTCCACCCTGATCCCTCCTCTCAATAATTGACTGCAGGGTAACAAGGGCTCCATGTGTGTATGTCTCTCTGTACGTGTGTGTGTGTGTGTGTGTGTGTGAGCTGTGTCTCTGATTAGATAGCGGAATACACTCTGTATTCAGCCACTGCGCTGCCTGCCCCGACTGGCATAGCTAATGAAGTGCCCGCGCCCCTCCCTTGGCACCCGTGTGTGTGTGTGTGTGTGTGTATACGTGTGCGTGTGAGCCACAGAGTCAAGCTGCAATTAAAAGGCCTGTCAATGGTGGCTGCCGTAACAGAGGCTAGGACTGTCACTATCGACCAGCCTCATCTCACACTGTACAGAGAGAGCGAGGGAGGGAGGGAGGGAGGAGGGGGAGAGAGAGAATGGGATGGCGAAAGTGGAGGCAGGAGGACCAGAGGCACAGAAGATAGGAGGCGGAGAGGAAAGCTGCAGGGAGAAGAGCTGCAGAGGTAATGAAGGAAGGGAAGGAGGAACGCGGGCGGAGGAGAGCCCCGATCCCTGACGGCTGCTTGGTCAATAAAACGTGGGAGACGGGCATCGCCACTCTGAGCAACGCCAGGAATGAATGTGGTCTCATTACAGAGCCACACCAGTGAGGTTTAGAGTCTGGCCCGTTTACTTCAACTTACGCACATTTTACACTGCAAAAGAATGCACTAGTACTCAAGATTTCACAACATCCGTTGATTTTTAAATATTAATTTTGGGTTGAAACACCCACCTTATGATGTTCTGCTTCTGCGGCTAATAAAATCATCTCCATTCACACACTGTGTAAAGCAAACTTTTCCTCAGGGACTATTTTCTGGTGGCGGGACTGTTTCACTTTGCCCAATCTCAAGTCACCAAAACACAACAGTGGTGCTGCTTTTAAGAAAACTAATGTGAATGACTTTATTACGGTGATGGAATAGTGGTGTGAAGAAAGTTTCTGAAGGTTCATTTTCATATCGTAGTGGGATGAAAATGGAAACCAACGGCTGGATAAAAGGGAGGAAAGCTTGAAATCAGAGTCCTGAAATATGACTGCTTGCTTTGGGAAAAGATGAGCAGAAATGTAAAGTTTATACATTTTGTA
>NC_044001.1:22246938-22271938 GCF_902150065.1 Myripristis murdjan | reverse complement strand
AACTGTTGGCATGGAGCGCATTTGCCAGTGATTTACCAGGGATTATTGTTAATAATTAACACATGGATAATTTTACTGTCTCTGCTCACAATGCCTAATGGTTGAGTTGACCAGTGGGCAAGTCTGCCAAAAACTCTTATTCCCTTCAGGTTGGACAGAAATCCAAGACTGCCCTTCGTACCGTCCCAACAAAAACCCCACCATCTGTGGATTTCGGTCCACCAGTGAAATTTAAAACCAAGGAGATAGATAAACTTGGGAAATAAATCTGAAAAAGTAGACCCGCTGGAAGAGTTACGTATGAGGAGTCCAGGCGTGGTGGAGTGGACACTTACTGTAAACATGAGAGGGGTCAATAACTATGGTGGAAGGGTCAAAACTAAAGCTGAGAGCAGGTGATTAGGAATGAGAGTTGATAATTGTGGATGAGAGTCAGCCATCGAGTATAAGAGCTGGTGGTTATGGATGAGAGGGGAGGAGGGGACAGTAATGGATGGACAGCAGGAATTTTGGACGGCGATAAATAGATGATATCCCAGCAATTTTTTAAATCAGCAATAAATGTTACACAGAGGGATATTTTGATGGTGACCTTTTGATTTTTAATATTTTAATTTATTAATGTTTTACCTATCTGCTTTATCATTTGGGTGTCAAAAAAAAAAATAAGACAGAGCGATAAATTGACTTCATATCAGATGAACAATTCAAAATTTACAGCACTTTTTAACATTTCAAGGTCATTCGCTGTTAGACGCATGAAACGTTCAAGAGAAAGCTGTAATTTTGAAAATCTCCATAGATATAAGAAAACTGCTTTACAAGGAAAGCTGACTGTTTGTACTTTAACAAAACAGTCATACGATTTGATAAGACTCATCTGATAAAATTGTAGAGCAAAAACATAAACAAGTGTAACTGTCCAAATACTTGTGGAGAGATTATAGTCATTAAGAGATCCCAGTGTTGAGGGAGGTGGCCAAGAACACACAGATTGAAACGAACTGTAATTTCACAAATGAATGGGGGTTTTACATCAAAAGCCCCTGTGAAATCACATTGCTGTTAATGTTTAATAGGTAGGGACAGTGACAGACGGTTTATAGATAGTTATAAATGTCAAAAATGAAGGAGATGACATTCGATTTGAGATTATGCTACTCCGGTTCGTTCAACATTTTGGATACATGAACTTTCTTCTGAGGCTAACAACCACAGAAGTGACACTAATCTGTGATGTATTCAAATTACACCTCTGCCCACCATGGATTTGAGGGAGGGGGGTTCACTAGATCACTGTCCTGGATGTAAGGATGGCATGGGCGGGTCCAATCGAGATCACATTAGAATTCGTCAACCTTCATCTGAGAAGATTCTGCCTCAAGGCAACATTTTTATTGTTAATTTATTTCAGGTCCAAGCAAACAACTGTTGCCGCTGCTGGGAATGTAAAAAGCATCGCTTCCTGCTGACAGGAGGAATTTTCCCCAGGAAAGACCCATCAGGCACCGGGTTCTCAAAAACAGCAGATCGAAAAACCGGCTACAGGTTGAATCATCATTGTGCTGCTGTGTCAATCGGCAATAGAGAGTTGCAAAACAGTCATTTACTGATGTGAAAATGGCAGGGATTATCACAGTCTCCACTATATGAGGAGATAATAGCGGTGAGAGTGAAACCTATGATAATAATAACACTCTAACAGGGACAAACTGAAAGGAACAGTTCACCCAAAAATCCTTATATCCTTAATATATAGGCATTTTCCCACTTACCAATAGCACAATCTATCCATCCAGGTAGTTTGTGTGATTTGGTGAGGTTTCCAGTTTGCCACAGTATTCTCTATCTTCCAACACTTGGATCGGTTTTGTTTTTTGGAGCTCAAAGTATCACTGATTTCAGTGAGAAAAACTCAACAGCAACAGCTCCTCCTAAAAATAATGACACGGATACCCAGCATAATCCACAGCCCTCAGGGGCAAGGAGTTTCACTGGGAACTATTTCCTGCTGAAGAACACAGGGAAACTGCATCTATCTGCCCCTGGATACGGTTTGCCGGCGTTCTTCGACAGGAAATATTTCCAAACAAACTCTTAGCCCCAGAGGGCTGTGGATCTGAGTGGATCCTGGCACCACTGTCATTGTTTTTGGAAAGAACTGGTGCTTTTGTGGGTTTTAACAGCGACATGCATTTTTTACAGTTTGATTATCCATCCAGGCCCATCACACTTGCAGTGCCAGGAGACTGGGAAGATTGCAGCAGACTGGAAACCTCACCAAAATAACACAAAACTATCTGAATGGATTTGGGGGAAACAGTTTCTTCAGCTCTTCTTTGTATTTTCCTTTATTCCCAGCAGCAACAGTTTGTAAACTATTGACTATTAACAGAAATCAAAACATCCTTCAAGATGGAAATGGCATGTAGAGTTGCAGATTATAAGCTGTTCCACCTGTTTCTAGCCAACAGCAACACAAGTTGCTCTTACTTGTCCTCCTGGTGGTTGTCCTCCCCCTCGCTGAGCTCCTCGTCGTCCACCAGGTGTCCGAAGGGCTCCGAGGAGATGGACACCATGTTGGAGAGGATGAGGCGGCTGTCACTGCTGGCCGTCAACACCAGCTGGTCGTGGCTGTGGTTGTAGCGGACACTCCATACCCTGAGATGAAAAAAACAAAAACAAAACAAAACAATTATCCTTGTCCTTAGACCACAAGAACGCTCTTACCCCTGTTTGACCCAAAGGAACCAGTCCCTTTGTTGTCCCGAGGGCTCAGTTCCTGACACCCAAAAAAATGGTCCCTGCAACTGACGTGGTATTCTCTGGATGGTTAAACCCCACCACCACCACCACCACCACCACCATTTTAAAAAATTAGCACCAGTAAACACAAATTGTTAAAAGAACATTCTACACTGCAAAAACTCAAAATCTTACCAAGATTATTTGTCTTATTTCAAGTCAAAATGTCTTATTACTAGTCAAAATATCTCATTCATTCATCTTCTAAACCACTTATCCTCATTAGGGTCATCTCATTACACTTAAAATAAGACATGATGACCTCAGAAGTAACTTGTTTTTAGACAGTTGTCTCTGGTTTCAAGTGAAAATTTGCTTGAAACAAGTGAAAATTTGCTTGTTTCATTGGCAAAATTTGTTTCTTGTTTCTAGCTAATTTTCACTTGTTTCAAGTGAATTTTCACTTTTTCCACTGGCAAATTTTGCCAATGAAACAAGCAAATTTTGTCTAAAAACAATTTACTTCTGAGGTGATCATGTCTTATTTTAAGTGTACTGAGATATTTTGACTAGAAATAAGACATTTTTGACTTGAAATAAGACAAATAATCTTGGTAAGATTTTGCGTTTTTGCAGTGTATCAAGAGCTCTCATGGGTGGCAACTGAGAAGGAAACATTCAAGCAGTTTCGTCGTTTCAGCTCTTGCCTTTCTCCGGCCTCATTTTCAACCTCCGCATGTCTCATCTCCAAAACTCAAATGCAACATCACAGCAGCAAATCATCATAGAAATATCGACACCTTGGACGACTTGAGTTTATTGTTTTGCTGCCGCAGAATGACTTGACACCTCCTCATTATTTGCATTAAGTTCGCTGCTCTCCGCGTGAGCTCATCTCGATTTGCCTCCGCCATCCTCCTCCGGGAACTCTGGCCCTGGAACTTTCTGGTGGAGGAGCGGCTTTTTCGCGCACCTGTCTTGACTCTGGGTATCGTGGATCTAGCAGCAAAGCGAGGTGATTCAATGCGGTGAAAGAGATGAACTCGGAGACAGCAACACTCGCAGGCTGCAGGAAATAGTTCAGCGGTTCACGTTTTGTAAAAGAAAGAGCGCACTCGTGAAGAAGAGCACATTTGTAAAGAGACACTCGTTCATGTATGTCAGTGCTGTATTATGCACAGGCAGACCACACACACAGAGTTACACAGCCAAAAATCTGCACACACACACACACACACACACACACACAAAAGAGGCAAGCAGAGAACCTGTCTCTATCTCTCGCTCACACACTCCTGCACACACACATCATGCAGAAAATGACTAGCATCGTCGCCGTGGGATTCACAGCTAAATCAGCCTTTCTGAGGGTGTGTTTTGATGCCAGTAATGGGGATTCGTTGCTTAGTTCACGCAAGTTGATGATCATGATCATAAACTCCCTGATCCTGGCTCCACTTAGTGCTCTCTCATCTTCGCTCAATCCCCTCTCATCTGTTCTCTTTTTCTTTCTCCTCTCCTTCGCTCTCTCTCTCTCTCTGTCCCCCGATGCCATCTCCATCCCTCTCTTCCTTCTACCAAATTTCGTCTCTCTTGCTTTCTCTGTCTCTCTCCCACCTCTCTCTCTCTGTCTGACTGCCAGTCTTCCTTTCCCCCCCGTCCCGCTCTCTGGCTCTTTTACATGCTCTCTCACTCTCCCCCTCTCTCTCTGTTTGTCTATGTCTCTCTCTCTCTCTCTCCGTGAGCCTGGGGCACAGCTCAGAGTGCGGTCCCAGTTCCCTCACAGGGAGGGATTGAGGGATAACCGGGGCTGTTGACAGAAAATCAGCCTCGGCCACGCCGCTCCCCGCGCTCCCCTAATCCGCTTCCCTGCTAAAAAATAGTCCCTAATACCCCCAGCAGCCCTGAGGCCCCATCCTGGCTGTGCTCCGAACAGCCAGCACGCGCACACTCACACACACACACACACACACACACACACGGAAACACTCACCAGTGTACGTATCGAAATAGAGATAAGCTTACACATAGGACAAAAATAAACACACACACACACACACACACACACACACACACATTTGCATAGCACAGATCTTTCCATGCACTCACACATGCACACATTTGCAAGCAGTCACACACAGAGATAATCTGCGCGTATGTGCAAAAACACATACGCACAGATTAGATGGTCACACACACACACACACACACACACACACACACACACACACACACACACACACACACACACACACCTATCTCCAATCAGAACAGATCCCATCTGCAGCTATCTACAGTTATGGATATGTTTGCCAAGTCTATCTCTCTTTTGGAGATACTGCCTGCTCTGTGTGCATGAGCGTGTGTGTGTGTGTGTGTGTGTGTGTGTGTGTGTGCACAGGCATATGTGTGGGCATATGCTTGTGTATGTTTGTGTGTGTGAGAGTGTGTGTATGAGTGTGAGTGTGTGTGCTTTCCTTTATCAGGTGAGGATTGGTGTGCTGCAGCAGTAGCCCAGTTTGGCTCGCAGACACACTGATCATCTATTCAGCTCACAGGAGAGAGAGAGAGAGGGGAGAACAGGTCTCTCTCTCTCTCTCTCTCTCTCTCTCTCTCTCTCTCTCTCTCTCTCTCTCTCTCTCTCTCTCTCTCTCTCTCTCTCTCTCTCTCTCTCTCTCTCTCTCTCTCTCTCTCTCTCTCTCTCTCTCTCTCTCTCTCTCTCTCTCTCTCACACACACACACACACACACACACACACACAGGTTCTGCAGCAGTAGGCTACACTACGTTGAGCTCTCAGCGGTGCCTGAAGCCTCATAGAACGAAACAGAACAGAAAAAAAAAAAAAAAAACAGAATGGGATGGAACTGAAGAGAACAGAACAGAAGAGGAAACATCAGAACAGAACAGAAAACTAGAACAGAACAAAATAGAACAGGACAGAAAACAATAGAAAACAACAGAATAGAACAGAAACAGAACAAAACAGATCGAAAACAGAAACAGATCGAAAACAGAAACAGATCAGAAACAGAAACAGATCGGAAACACAAAACAACAGAAACTGAACGGGACTGGGCTGTTTGCATCACATCACTTTGTTTAAGTTTGTCCCTAAACTGCCCCAGGGGGGTTAAGTCCTTTCTCGGGGGTTTTGTTGCTTCTCGTTAATTTGTAATTAGTGAATAATTACCTTTTGTTGCACCATGAGTAGTTAGGGCATTTCATTAGTTAGAAGATAAACTCTTAATAAGTCCAGACGTGAGCTTATAAGGTTCTGTCAGGGTGGAGTGCAGCCCTGAGATAATGAGCACCCAAGATTTTACATCACAAATGGCAAAACTGCTATTTACTTAAATATGAAACCAAAAAGCTTCTTCTGTAATAATAAGTTTTTATAAAAATAATAATCATAATAATAATAATAATAATAATAATAATAATACTTGATAATAATACTTTTAGTGCATTAACCTGAGTGTTAACCTCTGGAAATGATGAAATTCTCCCTGATGCATCAATAACTTCAAACGTCATAACACACCATTCAGATAGCTTACACTGTTTCGAATGCATTACCTGTCAAACACTTAAACATTATTATTACTAATTTTTCCAGAGGTTAAAACACATGTTACATCACTACAATAAGTCCATCTTACAGTGAGGTGTGACTAGTTCTCTCACCAAATTATATATAATGTCACGCAAGTGTAATTTCACATTTAAAGGTTATGAATAATCAATCAATAATCAATTTTAATTAAAAAGATTCGGCGAGAACATAATAATCCCAAGCACACACATTAATAAATCAACAGTCAAGTGAGAGAAAAAGAGAGCTATTATGATTATTTCACATTATGATTAGCATATTTATGTAGAAAAATTCACATCAACTTGATTTGTATAGCCATTAATCACAGTTAGTCTCAGGTGAAAATGACACCGCTCAACCTTAGACCCCCAAGGAGAGCTCCTATGACAAAGCTCAATGTGTGTGTGTGTGTGTGTGTGTATGTGTGTGTGTGTATAAGAATACATGTTTACAGTTGTACATGTATCCAGTGTGTCTATGTGTGAATGTGTGGCTCCTCTTCTAAGCAGACTTATTGTTTCATATATACATATTGATCTGACACCATATCAGGTCTTTTAATACAAATCAGTGTGTCAGCCCTGCCCATGTGATATACTGCAGTTTGAGTGACAGCATGCAGTATTTATTTTACAGTTGATTAGTAATACGCTGCTTGTGTATGATTATTGCCATTACTATTATGATTCATGGGGAGTTTTAATGATAGTCGAAATACTGTTTCAGAGAAGCCAGTTCTGGGGGAAACAATGAAAAATGTTTTACTAAATACTATCTTTTACTAAAATATGGGCTCTCAGAGGGATAAAAATATTGGCTTTGGCCTTCATGAATTCATGCGGCTTGAAGCTCAACTGCCTCCAACCACGTGGAGCTGACAGGGACACCTCAGCGGGGCAAGGTGCTTGCTGCCACGGGAAGCACGGTCACCCTGCTTGCTGCTCCCTCCGCGCCGACCTCCACTCAAACCCCTCCAACCCCACCCCATCCCTCCTCCTTTCCCCAGCCCACCCACCAGTGGGAGTGCTCCTCCAGGGTCTTGACGGGCTCCTGCACATTGCGGACGTCCCAGAACTTGACCTTGCAGTCGTCTCCGCAGCTGGCCAGGTAGTACTGGCGGTTCGGGTTGAAGTCCAGGTCGCGCACCAGCTGTCCATGGGCGTTCTCTATACAGTAGATCTGACTAGAGAGAGAGAGAGAGAGAGAGAGAGAGGTGGGGGGTGATGGAGGGAAAGCAGAGAAGGATGAGAGGCAGAGAGGAGAGAATTGGTGAGGGAAGGATGGAGGGAGGCAAAAAAATGCGCGGGGAGCAGCCGATACGGCAACAGGGGATAAGACAGGGGTACGGAAAGTCGTGAAAGAGGAGGCGGAGGGAGAAGAGAGAGAAAGAGAGAGAGAGAGAGCGGGGTGCACAGACAGAGGAAGAGAGAAGGGGATATGACAGAACGAGAGCATGGCAGAACAACAAAAGGGGATATAAGAGAGAGAGGGAGACAGAGACAGAGAAAGAGACAGAGAGAGAAAGAGAGAGACAGAGGATGATTCACAAAGTCCACACAAGCGAAAAACATTCCCAAGCTAAATCAAAGCCTCCTCTGTGTCTGTGTCTGTCAGCCAAGGCAAGGCTCAATAAAGAAGCCGACACTGGCGGTGGTAAATTATAAAGGCAAGCCTCATAACCACACACAGCCTTCAGTTCCTGCTTGAGTATAGTTAACAGAATGACATGGCAGAGGCAAGAGAGACATAGGAGGAGTGCATTGTCTTCCTTTTCATCTTTTTTGGACTCGCCTCCTCCTCTCTTCTCCTCTCCTATATATTTTTCTCAGCTCGCCTCCTCTTGTCTCCTAGATATTTTTTTGGGTTTAAATGTTCCTACCACTTCTCTGGTATTTGCTTTTTTCCCCCAGGGGCTTCTGAACCGCCTCCTTTTTTTGTTGTTTCCCCAAGGTGCCGTGGTCTCGAGGAGCAAAACTCAGCTGGTGATCCACTAGGCGGCCCGCCAATCAAATAAACTGATTATTAATGAGGTATATGTCCTTACTACTATGCAAAATCTCTTGTCTTCCTTTCTCTTCTCCTCTGCCCTCTCCAGGCTAGCCTAGCCCGGCTCAGTTTGGCTCGGCTTTGTTCAGTGGTGCGGAAAGGCGTCTCGCAGCACAGTGGCCCTGCTGGATGCCACCAGCAGCTAGCCGGCTAGCTAGTCACCCCGCTGATCACATTAGGCAATTAACATGCTAATTAAAAATCTCATTAAAATAAGGGAGGTATAAGAAAATGACCTGGGGCAGACCGCTGGGCTTCAATTAGGTCAAGACGACTCAGGGACTCGGTGTGTGTGCGTGTGCGTGTTGTCACCGCCACTGGACCGTGACATTGGTGTCAGCATATGGGGTTTGACAGAAAACGGCAAGAAAACTAGTAAGGGCTTCCACTCAAACTACATGCATGTGTTTTTTTTTTCTCTTCCACAGCAGAGTAAACACAGATGCATGGTGTGTAAGACTTCTTCTTGTACGGTCTCGGTCTGCACACACATGCGCACGGTTTCCACGTAGGCTACTTTCATCCCTGTCGATCCCTACACCGAAGAGGAAAGATGAAACGAAACTACAAATCCAGTTCAAAGCCCAAAGAAAGCGCAAACCAGGAAGCATTCAGCACCGACGCTCCACTTTATCACACTGACCAAAGCATAATCTCACCGATATCAGTTGTTGCTTCACTTGTCCAGAGACATTTAGGCGATATTCGTGGGTTTGCAGGTTTTGGTGGCAAATAATAATAGTGTGGACTTTATTAATCTGATCCCTCAAACTCAAACCCTGCACATGTTTTCTATCTTGTGCCAGAAATAGCAAGTGATAAAATAGAAAAACCCACAACAATACACTTGATTGTTGCTCACTTCTGTGTCTTAATTTGAAATGAGAAAATCAGATACGCAGAGGATAGAGCTTTTTAATTGCCCAATTATAGCCAAAAAATGTTACTGCTGCTCCCAGGTTTTATCATGTTGTTGCTTTAATCCCATCATGTAGCCACCTCATCTTAAAACAGAAAAGCCAAGTTATTTCTCTATTACTCAGATATAAATGTACCGCAAGTTTGAGCCCAGCAGTACAAATTAACCAAACAAAACAAATAAAACTTTTTTTTTTTTTTTTTTTTTTTTAATGAAGTTGCTATTATTACTCTGACAGTTGGATTTTCCTGTGAGCAGACAGGAGCGAAAGAACATCTCACACAAGAAAAAAAATAAGTAGGTTATGAGCACATAAGTAAGTGTATTATAATTATTTATGAGAATTATAAGTGAACCCCAGTCATCCATTGAGCTGAGCTCGCGGTGGATTTCAGTTTAACAGGAAATTGCAATCTGACGTGTGATTTTTAGTTGGAGCGGCGCTCCCCGGCTCCCTCGCTGTGCTCTGTGTGACTCTGAGGTAAGAGGCGTGAACCTGGGCTGTAGGGTGGCTGCTGTTCAGCCCGGCCCGCCGTGGAATGGGACGCGCCCGCCGCGTGAAAAGGAAATGGAGCAGGAAATTGGGTTAGTTTCGCCGTTTCTCTCTCTGGTGTCTCTGAGCAATCCCCTCCACACACACACACACACACACACACAGGCAAGCATACACTCCAACCTAATAGTGGAGGGACCTGGGATTTTTGTATGTGTGTGTGTGTGTGTGTTTGGGGAGGCACGGTGAGCCTCCTGACAGAGTGCGGGGGATTATGGTGGTGGCCAGCCTAAGCCAGCAAACACACTCAATCTAAAGTCATCCAGCCAGCTAGGCTGAGTGGGTGGTGGTGTGTGTATGTGTGTGGTCGAGGGAGCTGATGAGGGGACAGGGGACCTATTACACACCCCGTTAGGTGCACGCAGATAAAAACACATAAAAATGGGGGAAAACACACACACTCTCCCACACACAAATACTTTTATGTGTGTAAATACAGAAAAAGATATCAGCGTGCAGGAGCGAAGGTACAAAGGTAGACAGACAGCCAAACGTTCAGCCACACACTCATGTTTGTGCATGTGCACACATGCATGCACGAATGAATACAGTCATACACACACGCACACACACACACGCATGTGCATGTGTATACACATGGCTCCTACAAGCTTAGTCTGGGTGATAAATCTCTCCGCTGAGGGGATCGACTGGAACACAGGCGCACATTCACATTCACACACACACACACACACACACGCACACACACAAATGCACACACTTCCCTGTTTCTATGACAACTGCTGTGGGGAGGGAGGGAAAAAAGAAAGAAAAATCGAAAGAGGAGAGTAATCATTTCATCGCTGATCAAAATTAAAGCCTGGCTTTGAGATGGCTCTGGCAGAGAAAGAAAGATGGAGAAAGGCTAGGAAGGGAGGGAGGGAACGAGCCAGGGAGGGAGAGTCTGCCCATGCATAAAAGTAAGGGATCATTACATCAAGCAGCTTAATTGATTGGGGGATATCTTCATGGCTAGCATGCGGCAATCGGTGCACAAAAGTCGAAGGGAGACAATACCGCACCGGTGCGGCACGAAAAAGATAAGTTGAGGCTGTAAAACTTCCAAAAAAAAAAAGTAATATGGCATCCATATATCTCAATGCAATTCATTTTGTGGTGCTGAAAGAAGTCTGAATCATGCGGTTGTCAATAAAAGTAATCACGCTTATCACAAATAATATCACATCCATATATCTCAATGCAATTCATTTTGTTGTCATAAAAATGTCTGTGTTGTGCGCCCATCAATAAAAACAATTACACTAGCAAACAAAATGCATTTATCAGTTTATTGTTAAGATCACAAGCCCACAGGTACGCCTGTTCTTTTTTCTCATTATTTGAAGGACTACATGAGGTCATGAATACGCTGTTATGAGAGTTATGACGTATGGTTAATCTCTTGGGGGGGGGGGCGGCAGCGCGTGAAAAGGTTACAGATGATCGATTTGACAGTCCAAGGGTTCAGAAGGTCAGCCTCAAATCAACACCGGCATATGGAATAATCACTATTTCAAAAACAGCTGACACTTTTTGCATAATGGCCCGTATTTGAATGCGAAATACGATCCTCCTAATCGGCAACACTTTTTTGCATAATGGTGGTATATTTGAATATGTGAATAAAAAATGATAGGAGAGGCTTTTGCATAATGGTTTACCTTGGGTACCCTGTCATTACGGTATGCCGAAGCACGGCCAGAACCCAGGAAAAAAGGAGAAAGGAACAGGGAAAGAAACAGAGGATGAACTATAATTTTGGTCCGGTGTTTTGTGGTGAGAGCCGGAGCCTCTCCTGTCTTTCTGGGTGAGGAGCTTTTGATGCTGTCGACTTCTTGTCTTTGTACCAAAAGACAGCTGGCTTTTAACCTGGGCTGTGAAGGAGCAAATAGCACTACTATCAATCATTTCTTCTTCTTTTACACTCTCTCTCACTCGCTTACTCTCTCTCTCTCTCTCTTTCTCACACACACACACACACACACACACATGCACACACACCACAGGGGAGGTGTGGAGAGTCTATGCTTCACTGCAGCACTGCACTGCTTTTCAGTATGCACCCTGCAGTTCATGGTATGGCCGCAGGCCTGACAGCTATTGCACAACTCAGTGTATGTGTGTGTGTGTGTGTGTGTGTGTGCTGCCCCTTACTGTGGACTGTTGGTCCAAATGCGAATTCGAAGGAGATGCAGTGTGAGAGCATCCCCAATGACAGTCCTCTCTCTCTCTCCCTCTCGCTCCCTCTCTGTCTCTCTCTCTCTCTCTCTCACACACACACACACACACACACACACACACACACACATGCACACACAGAACACACACTGAATGCCTGGTGGCTAGTACTGCATGCCTGTTAGCTAGCCTAATATTATTCAAAGGCTCAAAGCACCCTAGTGTGCCAGGAATGACACACAGTTGGTACTCCACAAACTAACACAACGCCGTTATTTCATTATTTCTCTACAAAGACATTTTGAAGTTCCTGACAGAATTGGCACTGCGGCGCACATATAGATATGTTTTTCTTTAAGTAGGTTTTGAACATACTGTATAAACCGTGATTGAAGCTCTGCCTCTGGTATCTTTCGTTTGCAGGTAGGAGACCACGGTAGCTTTGTGCAGTTTTCGTACTTGGAAATAACATCATGGAGGGGGAGCCTGAATTCGATTTTGAACCTGGGAGCTTCAGCGTCTAATTCACAAGGACCACTGGTGATGTCTTACAGCTTGTGGTAGCTGTATCTGCGATGTGCCGCTTACAAGATCCCTATACAAATTCCACCTCCTTTCAAATTCCACGTGACTTTAAAGGAGCAGTTATTAAGATATTTTGCCACTTACTTGGAGTGCAATCTATCCATCCAGATAGTTTCTGTGTGATTTGGTGAGACAATTACACAGATACCTGATATAATCCACAGGCCTTGGGGCGATGAGTTTCACTGGGAACTGGCAAACTGTCCTTATCCTCCCTGAATCGGTAGTCCTTGAGCGGATAGATTTAGTTTGCTGATGTTCTTCAGGAGGAAATAGTTCCCAACAAAACTCGCTGCCCCCCGGGGTTTTGGATCATATTGGCTCTCCATGTTGTTCTTTTAGGAAAGAGCTGCTTGTTGTTGTGTAAATTTTCAACATTTTGTGCTCCATCCAGCACCATTGTATTGGGGTTAAGGGAGATGGGGAAGGTTGGGGCGGGCTGGAAACAACACCAAATCACACAGAAAGTCTGGATGGACAGATGCTGCTACAGGTAAATGGAAAATGTTTTTTTTTTTTGTATTTTGCGTGAACTGTCCCTTTAACGTGTCGACTAATTTTAGTCAGCCTTCGATATAATGCATACCATATTCTTATTCTAAACAATAAGAAATGTAATATCATGGCTGAGGGTCTGCAGCTGTATGACATGCGGCATATTTATCACGACTTCATAACAATATAACTTTCTTCTCGCACTTTCTCTCCTCGGTTTTTAAACTTTTAAAGACCTGGAAAAGATCAAATCGTGTCCCAGATTTAACACGGCTGTGCGGAAGCCCTGGATTATGAAATACCGCACAAGTAGGTGGATATGACAAATTCTAATGCGAGTTAAAAAAGTGCATATATTACCATTACAAACAGTAACCTAAATCATTTGCCTTTTGTTAACATTCGGCGTAATTGGGATGTGTGTACTTTCCACAGCTATCTATCTATATTATTAATTGAGCTGTGAAATCTGATTCGTTCCTGCTGCCTCGTTCGCTGCAGAAACGTACACTCTCTTGGCACATAATGCACATCAAGGCAACCCTGCCAGGCTGCCAGCGTGTTTTTTGATGACCTACGGCATAATTGAAACATGACCTTTCGAAACCCATTAATGAAAGGGACCTTGCCTAAAAAAAAAATCCTAACAGCAAACCCCATACAACAGGGAATAGGCTCTGAATAATGTAAAAGCAGAGGTAAACTGAAGACGATGAGCCAGAGAGGAGTGCAAAAAGCGTTAGGATTTTGCATTAAACACCGCTTTCTGTCCCCAATATCGGAGCGGAGTTTTCCATAATTTACATAATGCTGCATATTACATTAGTACAAAGTAGAACAGGATCCATATATGTTTCATAAGCAGTATTATCTTTGTATTTTTTAAAGCGCCGTGTGTCTGGGAGACGGTGGGCTGCGGAGACTGTGTTATTCTCTTGGGTGCTGCTCGTAGTGCCTGTTACTGCTGTGCTGCTCTCCCCGTCCTTATTTCTGACCAGGGCAGCCTTGTTTGGGCTGGCATGCTGGGTGACAAGCCCTGGGACTGTGGGGGGAGAGAGGGGGCGGGGGGAGCAGAGGAGAGGAGAGGAAAAGAGGAACAATGTGTGTGTGTTTGCTTTGCGTGTGTACTTTTGTGTGTGTGTGTGTGTGTGTGTGAGAGAGAGAGAGAGGGGACACCTCAGAGGTCATCTGAGGAGGCAGTGGAGCATGCTGAGAGGCTGCCATCACACAGCTGCCACGCCAACTGGACACACACACACACACACACACACACACACACACACACAAAGACAGGCAGGCAAGCATACATGTGCAGGCATGCGCACACATGCACACACACACACACACACACAAGTAGAAATATGAAGGCTCCCAGAGCAAAGAGCAAACACAGGCTAGCACACAATCACTTGTCACATGCAAGTCACTTACTCAAATACACACACACACACACACACGCACACGCACACAACTCACCGGGCATATTCACACTTGTGCGCTTTCCACTTTCAACCACTTCACACTTGCACACACACGCACGCGCACACACACACACACACACACACACACACACACACACACACACACCACGTCCTTGGTGTGCCTGTGACCGTGCTGGAACCTTGGGTGTAGGAACAGTGTCTGACACAAATGAATAAGAAGGCTACAGAGATAAGAAGCACGTCCATTCATTTAATTGCTCCAGTGGACCAGCAACGAGGAAACCATGGTAACTAGACCCACAATATCATTTACAATCCAAACAATTAGCAAACGCTATTTAAAAATGTTATTCATAACATTTTTCTTTTTTCCTCTTCTCTAATTTTATAGGCCTTTGCCCAAACCCTTTACTTCAACAGAGACGTATTGATAAAATAAAAGGTGGGTAAAAACAGAAGACCTCCAGCTGGTGATAACCACGGGGCAACAACTAACGACTATTAATATAAACAAGAAAAACATTTTCAAAAGCATTCATTTCTTACTAATTCACATATATTCTTAATTTACTCCCTATGTTAATAATCAATACTGACTACAATGTTTATTATGAATTTACCTAAATGAAAAAAACCTGGGCAAACTGAGTGTAAGTGGGTTAGCCTTTCATTTCATCTCTGTTTCTGGTATCTAGTACAGTAAATTCATAAATTTGGCCAAGACATTAAATGTGGTAAAACAACAACATGTGACTGCATATATATCAAATTTGATAATTTTTTTTTTTTTTTTGGAGAAAATCCCAGCATTTTGCCCATGCTTTTGGTTACAGGTTTCTATAAAAACGGCAATCACTGTATTTTATGATATGAGAGACGAGGAGTTACCATCACAGCTGCAGTCTCTGCTAACAAGCCCTCTGCTCCTATCCCCCCGCCCCCACCTCCTCCCCCCCTTTTGCGCCGACAGCCAAACCAGGGCTGTTGCATCTTTCAAAACAGCACAGCGGGAGGAGAACGGCCAAAAACGGAGCGTGCAGGAACTCTTTAATTTGTTATAGGGCTGATGGGGAGTGATATCACTGTTTCAGCTATCTTATCTGGGCCTATCGCACGCATCTTGTAAATATATTCTCTCTCTCTCTCCCTCTCCTTCACCCCACCCCTCTCTCAATCTCTCCAGCACTTTGCTGTTATCATGGCGATCGATAGCGAGGTGATTATTATTCCTCTAGCAGAGCCCACACATACACACAGGCTGACCTTAATCATAACCCACCCCGCATACACACACACACACACACGGATGGGCATGCACAGTTCCACAAACAAAACCCGCGCGCACATGAATGCACATACATGCACACCCATGCGCACTGATACAGAGGTTATACGGAGGGTTTCCGATAACCTGCAGTTACAAGGTTAATGTGTGGTAGTACACATGCTCCATGTCAAACAGGAACATTAGCCCGCCACAGCCTCACACTTTATCTTCTTGCGCTGGAGGGAAGCGCACTTCATTAGAATCATGAGCAACACAAAGGCGGCAAACAAACATTACATAACAAGACAAAAGGAAATTTACAAAGACGCCCTCTGCCAGTTAATAGGCTCCTGCACTTCTCATTCTGGTATTCAACCCAAAAAACACTTTACCTTGTGCCGGAGCAGTGATAGCAGACACTTAGCAAACGCTGCATGCGGCCAAGGTGTTGCGACTGATTTTAAGAATCAATATGCGATGTTTAAATGAGCACTGTGATTATGTGGAAAATAGTCCCAGTTTTTAGGCTGGGTATTGTATAAGAATCTCACGACACAATCTGATTGATTAGGCAAAATTCAATAAATCATGCAGTGCTATATAGGACATTTTGTTTACGACTGTGATATACAGTTTGTGCATTACAGATATAGATTAAGTAACAAACTGATTTTAGCAATTCAGTTTCTCCTCGTTAATCTAATCAAATGCACATTTTTGAGCACTGCAGTGCATGAGAGAGGTCTAGTGATAAAATAATAACTATGAATTCTAAAACTGCATAAGTCTGTGAGTTAAACTTAAACACACACACACACACACAGGCACATGCACACAGGCACACCAGACTCAGTTCAGGCGGATTTAATGGGAAGCTGTTGGAAAACATCCGACCGGTGTCTAGTCATGCGCTCCTGTGTAAATTTGTGTTGTTAAAACAGCATTTTAACACCAAGTGGCAAAGCTTACGGAAAACATTCCTGTCACTCTTTTTATTTTTGGAGTCCTGTATGTGACCAAACAACTGCCTGGAGATTTACTGGCACTGGCTTCCAGTGTTGCTGAACACACGACGTGCTGTCAAGCAGGACCTCTGTGCTTCTTGAATCAGCCTGGAGAACACGCAGCTCACCTCATGGTGCGCAGGTCCCAGCCTCGGATGGCCGTGTCGTTCGCTGTGGCTAGCTGGCTGCAGTTGTGGTGCGGGCTCCACTTGCCTGAGGTGAACTTCAGCTGACCTTTGCCCTCTAGGGTGGCAGTGCTGGACACCTGCATGGGGAGGACAGTGATATTGCCATAGTGATCTTTGATCAGGAACATGAAATTTCTTCAGTGCAGTCAAAGGTGCATTCAGTCTATATGTTAAGTGAATTTGCATGGAGGAGAAAAGATCTGAGTACTAGGGTGGAATAATATGAAAAACAAGTTTTTCAACCATGCACTAAAGTTTTCTGGAGTCAAGCTGATTAATTGCATCCTACAGTATGATGGAAAAATCATATGTAACTGTATGTAATGTAATTATTATAAGAGATACTGATGTTGTGATAAGATTCACAATTTTAGTGGGAAAGACCACTTTTGCATCATAGTTTTAATTTTCATAGAAGAAAACAATTAAAATGATAATGATGTGTAACAACCAAACATGTTCTCTTACATCTAGAGAATGTATTTTATGCCATATCATCTTTGTAGCACCACAATGCTTTCAATTTCTAATGACAATTTGTACACATTTTACCTTTATCACAAAATTGCAGCTCCTGTGATTTGGATTCTTGGCCATATTGCAGTTTCAGTAAAAATTTGATTAAATGTCCAGCCCAACTCAGTTCAGCTGCCTGTTAAAATGTAGATTTTTGCAGTGAACGCTTTAAATAAGTGATACAACTGAGTAATGAATTATGAGAGTTGATTCCAGTTTTACAAAAGTGAATTGCGGTCAGAAAAACATCAGGATTGTTAGTTTTGAGACAGTGTGAGACAGAGCCAGTGTTGCCTGACTGCCGTGTGCTCCTACATATAGATTAGTACTTTTTTCTCCTCTGAATGTCACACTGCACATGAGGATTATCGACAAGACCCATACCGCCAGAACGGCACAGTATGGAGACCCCGGGGGTACCAGCATGCACCTCTGTCATCCGTATCTTGGTGCTCAGTCGATGGTAGCCCCACTAACCTCACCTCGGCCTGATCACCTTGGTCTCACGGCAAGGATTTACACACTAGATCACTCACAGTTACTTATGGATCAACTGCTCAGACTAGGAAGGGCCCTCAGAGCGCCTAAGACTGATGAGTGTTGAAAGCTGAATCGAAACTTGAAATGTGGGGCGATTTAGTCTGGCTGAGACTCATTTAAATTAATTGTCACGTTTTGAGGGTTTCAACCGAGCATTTAAGTGATAAAATGTCACCAAATCCCAAAAAAATTAGAGAGGTTTAGCTGAGAGAAAGTCCATTTTATGCCTTTCAAATGAGATGACATGCCAGACACAGAATCTATATCCAACTAATTCCATATTTTACAGTTTCAAAGGGTAAATAATGGAGGTGAAATTAATCAAAGTCAAAACATTTGAAGGCTCTTGAATTTGAAAACATAACACATCAGGCTACTTTAAATTAAAAAATGGAATCAAATCAATTCAGCAGCCCTGCTTTGTAAATGATGATTATCTTTAAATAACCGTCCCTTAGACTACGATGCATCTATAAACAATTACAAAATGCGGCGTTATTACGCCGTGTGATTTCTCTCTGCTCTCTGATTATAAGTTGTTTTTTTTCCAGTCCTATTTCCCTCCTTTTGTTCGCTCCCTCCTTCTCTCTCTCTTTCCCTCTTTCTCTTTCTCTCTCTCTCTCTCGCTCGCTCGCTCGCTCGTCTCTGCCTGTTGGAGCAGAGATCATCGATCGCCCCGTCACTGCACACCTCCCTAGTACACTCTCATTATTTCAGCTAGAGAGGACAGAGGGAGGGAAAGCAAGAGCGAGACAGACAGACGGAGTGGGAGGGAGGAGAAGGAGAAGCAGAGGAAGGAGAACAAAGGTGGAAGGCGGAAAAAGAGGAGGAAGGAAAGCAAAGGGGTGATAAGAGAGGAGCCGAGGAGAGGTGACAGACGGGGGGAGGCAAAATGAAACGCAATGAAACCGGACATGGGACGAGAATGAGGGTTTAATCAAGGCCGTGACAAAAAGACAAAAAAAAAACAAAAAAAAAACATGACTTTCCATAACTAAGCACTTTCATAAGCTAAAAAATGTTGCTCTGTCTTGGTTTGCTTACGTGGTGATCTGCAAGACGCTGAAGTGGTGCTTCTGCACTGCACTTCCCAGCGATCACCTGTCAATCAGACAGTGGGGCCGGGACTATGAAAGGTCTATTTTCTTGGATTTTCTACTGATGAAGTTGGAGTTTCTGCAGCTGGCACTCTGTTCTTTGTCTATTCAGCCGTGCCACTGCTCAGGCAAAGGACTCAGTTCTTCCTCTACTTATTCCAAACAAACCCAAAATGTAAACCACATCACTTTCTATATGCCTTTTTTTTTTTTTTTTTTTTTTTAAATCTGGGAAAGACCTGATACGGGGTGTTCAGCATAACAGATGCAAAAGCTTTCATTGATGTGGCTATAAGCTGAATAACTAGTGTTGCAATCAGCATCAAAAAGTTGAAAATGTGCATGTATTTGTATTAAAATATTACAGATTACAACTTTAATGCTTTTCTAATGGGATGAAGAGTCTGGGCTTGCTGTGGAGAAAAGTAACTCAATACCACCATCTAATGCAATGAATGTATGTAACAAGCTATGCAAAATATTCTTTTATACTCCTGTAAAGTGACCCATTTGTAAAATCCCTTGATTTCCCTGGAGAATTGAAATTCCTTGACCTTCCCCGTCAAGAATACCGCCTCGCAAAATTCCATGATATTCCATAATCAGTGGGACGCTTACAGCAGGAATCTCCCTCTCTGAGGCTAAACCGGTGTACGGAGTTGTGCGGTGGCAAAGCCTGCGCTTCGTGCGTCCCAGGTTCCCAGCCTTATTAGTGCACTAACTAAATTAGGGGCCCTAACAAGGCAGCACACACAACACTGGGGGAAGCATTCATTTAGGACGCAAGCGGCGCTAATGCAAAGCTATCTGTCAAATCGCCATGCATTTATGCTTTATCCAGAGTGGACTCGGGAGGTATGTGTGTGTGTGTGTGTGTGTGTGAACAGATGTGCGGGACAAGGTGTGTGGGTGTGCTGTGAGCCGGCGGAGATGTTCTCACTCAATTCCGCCAGCGATTCTAATTGATGAGCCAAGCGCACGCACACACACTCCAACACACACACATCTGCACGCAAAAATCCTCCTTCAAACAATGCACATCGGTACGCGCAGCCACAAGATCCTCTCTTATGCATGCATACACACACTCACGCAAACATCCACCCACACTCGCACACACACACACACACACACACACACGCACACACACAGCAGACACACACTAATCTAGGCCAGGCCTTTGAGAGAGAGACAAATCCGTGCTGCAGCTGGACAAGGCTTGAGATGAACACATCAACCTCTGACGGATGGAGGGAATGGCAGAGAGGAGAGTGGGATGAAAGGAGGAGGAGAAGGGGGGGGGGGGGGGGGGGAGATTAGCATTCTCATCAGCATTGGAGGAATTTGTCTCGGCTGCCAGGCTCTCTCTCCTCTCTTTCTTTCTTTCTCTCTCTCTCTCTCTCTCTCTATCTCTCTCTGTCTCTCCCCCACTCTCCTTATCAAGCCCACTCTCTTTCCCAATCTATCTCTCTCCCTCCCTCTATCTCTCTCTTTCTCGCTCTCTCTCTCTCCTAATCTCTGTCTCTCTCCTTCTCTCCAATCAGTCTGGCACTCCATCGCTCTCCTCCATCTACTCTAAGCCCCCTCGCTCTGTCTCTTCTCTCTTTTTTCCCTCTCTTTCTCGCTCTCCAACTTTTCTTGCCCCTCCGTTTTCCCATTCTCATTACTTTAATTTCTAAATCTCCCTCTATTTCTCTTTCCCTTTCTCTCTCTCTCTCTCTCTCTCTCTCTCTCTCTCCACAGTATTTATTAGCTGTGGTGTCCAGGGTTGATGACAGCGGATAGGGTCAACTTCCCCCTCCGACCCCTCACAGACCACACACACACACACACACACACACACACACACACACACACACACACACACACACACACACACACACACACACACACACAGAGAGAGAGACATACATACACACAGAGCATGGAAATGACCAACACAAATAAGTAAACACAAAGCTACAGGCTACACACACACACACACACACACACACACACATACACACATATACACAAAAATGCTAAGACTGAGCAAGTGTAGCAAGCAAGGTGGTGAGGATGCAGATGTGTGTGTGTGTGTGTGTGTGTGTGTGTGTGTGTGTGTGTGTGTGTGTGTGTTCCTACATGCATGTATTTATCCTAATTGAAATCTGCCAGACAGCAGAAATTTTTCAACAGGCCAAATTACCAGGGTCAAATTAACACACACACACACACACACACACACACACACACACACACACACACACACACGCACACAAGCTCCTGTGTCTAGTGGGTGTGTGACCTGGCTGCCCTTTGTGTGAATCCCTCGATGAGCACATGAATTACTAATGACTCACCTATCTCCATCACTCATGGCTGCAACTAATGGAACAGCCTACACACACACACACACACACACACACACACAAACACACACACACACATATGCTCCACACACATGAGTGCATAGGCCAACACAGCCACTACACTACTACTTATTACTCACACACATGCACACAGGCACAAGCCATTATCTTGAGTCTTTAAATACATAATGGGCATTTTAATTGCAAAGTTGGTGCGCAGGAGACGGCAAATTTACGTTGAAGAGCCTCTCCACCTTGCATTAGGACGGACGCAGCTACTGTACGCGGGGAGCAGCCAGAACCGCGCCGGCACTTTGGCTGCTCGAGGGTTCAGCGCTGCTCCGTTCATTTTTAGCTGATTAAAAGCCGTTATTGTCGCGCGTGCGTCTGTGTGCAGGCCATGAATAAGACTGAATAAGAGTGGAGCACCGACGTATTCAAAAATGTTCTCAGCTCCACTCTAGATGTGAATGCATCTCTTGCCTCACACACTAAAGAGCTGTCCCCCACACCTCCTGCATTTTGCGTGAAACAAAACAGGCATCAGTGATTATATTACTTTATGTATTCGAAAATAAATACATACGTTTTTCTTTTTTGTAGTTATTAAAGAAGGCTATTACTATCACAGCGGGGGAGTCTTGACCGAATGATATTGAACTAGCCAGAGCAGAAAACCTGCCAAGATGCTGTGTGTGTGTGTGTGTGTGTGTGAGTGAGTGAGAGAGAGAGAGAGATAATAAATGGAGGACACTCTCCTCCACTGTTGTCGCAGGGGGAGGATGTGTGTGTGATAACACCAAGATGATACAGTGGTTATCAAATAATGAGTTAGCTATTGTGTGATATGGTGCGTGCGTCTGTGTATGTGTGTGTGGCAGTGTGGCTTTCTGTGTGCGTGTGTGTTTGTTTGTGTGTGTGTGTGTGTGTGTGTGCCTTACCGTGGCCTGTGTGGAGCTCTCCTGCAGGTCCCAGAGTAGTGCATGGTTATCAGCCAATGAAATCACACGCTTGCCGTCCCCCATGGGCTCCCACAGTACACTGTTAATACACACACACACACACACACACACACACACAAAACCACAGAGTCACAGTCAATTACAATACATACGACGAACAAACATGCATGCACACAAATCCACATATGCTGCAGACACAGGGGAGTGGAGCCTGTGGTGAACGGGGAGCTGTTCACTTTTCAGAACCTTGAATAAAAACAGACCTGAACGGATTTAAAACATCTGCATGCGTTCCCCAGCAAACCTCTGGGACAAACTGCTCTGCTCTGCATGCATTAACGAGGACATTCCAGCAATTTCACACACGTTTCATTACATATTTGTACATTTTTTGTGTATAAAGGTCTGATGGAGGAGCTCGGTCGGCCAGTGGAGTGGCAGTCATGAGTTAGCACTTTCCAGCCATCGGTTTCCTGCCCACGTTTACAGTGTATTTTTTTTTGTTTTCATTTTCGTAAGAGAAATGGTTAAAAGAGAAATAGTTAAAAGCGTGAGGTTCAATACTTTTTGTGCACGTGACAAAGCTTGTTTTGTTAAGTGTTTGAAACCCCAATGGAAAGAATCTGCTGAAAATCTTCCAAGGCAACCTGTGGTCAACATAACTTCCAGGCCGGCCTACAAAAACACATTATCTTAGGGGACTCTTATTAAACTGATAACTGTAGTCTTGTTGATTCTGAAATAGTTTCCTGGCTCAGTGCCACAGCAGACCGAGCCTGCAATTTGTTTTCTGAGTCTTGGAGTTTGAATGTGACTGTTGCCTCTCTACCAAGATGGCCCACTGGTGATGGAGTACTTTGAAGGATAAATGCCAGCGATGGCCGAGCAGCCCATCTAGTATCTGCTGATCAGCAAGTTATTTCAGTGTACTGAATGTAAAAATGATAGGGTAAAACGCGCTCCATTAAAGTGGCACTAGGCAAGACTTTTATGTAAAAATACACCTGTTCTATCAGCCTAAATCACAAAGTGAGGCTGTGCCACAGAAAAGCCTTCCGTCCCAGCGGCGGAGAAGGCACAGACTCATCTCCTTTACCCAAATGAGATTCCGGTGTTATGTATGCACACTGGCAGGACAGCGACACACACAGTAAATGACAAACCAAAACACTGACGCCCAAACCGCAGCGAGGGACAGCTCCATCTAAAGAAACATCAACACTGGAGCCTGAACCGGAGCTGAACCTGCTGCTAAAAGACAAGCACCACCCGCAAAGAAAAAAATAAATTAAAGCTGCGTTCTGCGATGGAAAGATGAGGGAAGGTGGAATCTGGGAACGTGTCATTACCGACGTAAATGTGTTAGAGCCACAAGGTGGAAGAATTTTAATTTAATTCTACTGGTGCAGGATGATGTCACTATTTAAGATACTCCGCTTTACAGGAGGTAGAAGTCATGTGAGGGCGTTTCATGAGGACTTTAATCAAACACTGTATTGATATGTTAACCCTATAAAGCCATTTGTATCATATATGATACACATTTTCAATTCTGTTTTTCGTTTTCAGTTTAATCAATACTTGACCAAAATACTGTTGTATACCTTTGAACACTTCCCCTGTTCACCCTGGACCATACCATTGGCACTTCAAGTACATATCATATATCATACACCAGAAAGGTCTTGTAATAACATATTTTTTGATTTTTCTTTTTTTATATATATTTTGTTATAGGACTAAATAAAGGGTTCAATTTCAAAAAATTTGAATTTTCTGCCAATTCTTTCATAGTTCAGGCTTTATAGGGTTAAGTGATCTAAGAACATGCCATGGTGCAAATCAAACATGTCTTATACAAGATTTTAAGATTAAAAAGATGATACTGCTTTTAGCTTTGACAGTGTGGGCAGCCATGTTGTTATCATGTCAAGTTGTGAGCTCGGGGTTGCCCAGTATCGCAAACTAGGAACTCCAACTTCATTGGACATTTTTATACTTTGCATTTAAATTTACCTCATCGAATGCCAGAAATCCTAAGTTCCATCTTGCACTCAAACGCAGCATTAAATCGCAGACATGTGCAGATAATTGACGTCGTGACCTCTAGCTAATGAAGCTATTCAAAGTTCAAAAAAAAAAAAAAAAAAAGAAAAGAAAAGAAAAAAAAAATCAGACATTTCTATCCTGCTGCCCTGGTGTCCATGGCAGTTAGTGATGGTGCGGCTTTGATCTGTGCAGTGCAGCCATGGCAGCGGCTCACTGACCAGCCAATAAAGTAACTGAGTACGGTTAGCACCGCAGAAACAGCACATCCAGCAGCCCAGCTCTGTCAGTCTGCTTTTGAGACACAGCCGTGGGATACAGACTTGCTTTAGACGTCGGTACCTTTCATTGCATACTTAGCTTTGATTGCTGACTGTGTACTTTTTGCAGAATATTGATCCTCACCACATGCCTCGTACACACTGGATTCTTCACTGTTTTCTAGTTCTTGTTTATTTCATATTGAAG